>NW_020536999.1:34432533-34450534 GCF_003426905.1 Ctenocephalides felis | reverse complement strand
GGGGCCGATTTTGTATGGCAATGCGCCCATACCCTTTACTGAATGTCCTTTACTGGATAGTTGTAAATAAAAGTTAAAAAAAAAATTATTACTTTGAAAATATAATTTTTCATGCGTCTTCATTCAGATCAAGTGACGATCAAATTTATCGCCTTTTTTTTTGGTTTAAACAGAAATTCTAATTTAATCATGAGATGTTTAGCGCCATCACAATAAAGAATTCTATAAAGATTTTACGGCACAATAAAAAATAGCGTTAATAAAAACAGAATAATGGTGTTTATTTAGACACACACACATATATATGTATATGCATATGTATTATATATATATATATATATATATATATATATATAGGAGGGTGTTTTTATTGTAAGAATACATTTACAAATTATTACCTTTTATTGCTGACCATAAAGATAGTGTATATCTCAAATGTCCAACAATGGATATCGCGAATTTCTATTTATGTTTGAGATTATTACGACCATTAATATTCGGGGTAATATGTAAATTTTAGTATCTACTCAATCATCTAATCATCAAATAGGAAAATTTGATTTTCATATAATATTTTAAAAAAGAATGAATTAAAATATTGTTTTATTTCAAATACTGGAAATTTGCTGTCTGGCATGCCACGCTAAAAATTATAGGAAAATATTTAACTAATTCAGACAATTATCGCCATGAAACGTTTTTAACATCACATTCCTTTATTATTAGCAATTTGAGTCTGTTATTTTTTTTCAAACAAGAGTACTACAAATACGTCTTATAAACTTTTGTACAAAAGCTCTTACGTTAAAACACTGCTATGTTTTATTTTTTATGACGCTCTGTATATAAAGTCTAAACAAAGCTTTCAGAATAAGCGCTACTGGCATTGTAATGTGTATATATGTATATATATATATATATATATATAAATATATATATATATATATATATATATATATAATATCGTGTAACACCAATGTATATAGTCGAAGAGCGTTAAAGCGAGTCGAGGCTACATTATCGTGTTCGGATTGTTTCACGAAGCATTTCGTCGGGGGTGAATGGGTTTCAGGCGAGTGGGGATGAATGTTGGATGGAAACCTGCGGAAAGGGTAGTTTCCAGCAAGAGGTTTAGCAGCGAGTAATTACCGAACTAATTAGACCAATTAACACTCGCGAGAGGCGTTTGGAGGACCGGGATCTAAACCACTGACTTCGCACCGAATAATGTGCTCTCGAAGAGAGAGGGCTTTTGTGTATAACTATATCACATGTGCTCGGATGTATATATATGCTTAGTGTTATTAAAATACCTGTGTGTTTATATAGCTTTATATAAGGATATGAAAGTGTCTATATGCTAACTTGTTCATACGTTGTACCATTTAAGTGAGGTGTGGATGTTAACTTGTTACTTGAAGTAAAAACCTATACTTGTGATTGATGTGTTATGCAAATTTTTATATAATCCCATTTTTTATTAATATATTTAAAATATTCATTTTTGTTAATTTGATTATTTATCTAAATTTAATCTGAACTCAAAATCACTTTTTGCACTCGGCAACGTGCTCAAAGGTGGAATTTTCGCATTAACAGAGGGTTGATAAAGGGGTTTTGCGATGTTTTATGAGGGGCGATTTATTTGTCAGGCGTAACTTAATTTGCTAATTCCCTGTTCGCAATTCAGCCGCTCATATTATTCAGGTACTCAGATGGTTATATGCGAATTGCGTTTTGTTTTCTTTGTTATATAAATATATATAATTATATATATATATATATATATATATATATATATAATAAATTATTTTAATCAATCACACAGCTATTTCGGGAGTTACTGAAATTTATTCTTAAAATTCTATAATTTATTATATCAACGCGTTATCCACGACCTTAGTACAGTTTATGATTAGCACTAAAATCGCTGTCTTAAGTTTACGGTTACTTTTCTTTCCTGTATATTTTCTTGCTTTATTATGCTTCAACCTTTTTTTTTATTCATATAACATATTTATATATCCATAAAGTGTGAATTCGTCGTTTTATTATAAAAGAACTCGATCTCATATAAAGTCTTTTAGATGGAGAGCAAGGAGAAATACTTTGTTGATGGATCAACTTGAATGTAATTCGTAGTACTTTCCGCGTATTTTACTGCGCTTTCAAAGCAAGTAAATTAAAATGATAAAATAGTTAAATATTTAAAAAACGTTTTATAAAAAATGTTCCCTTAAAAAATAGAAAAAAATGTACAGTTTCGAAGTCAAACGTGTAGTATTCATAATTTAACTAAACAGTATTTATGGTTAATAATATATTCATATATTCTATAATTTTATTTCATATATTAATTTCATATATTCTGTAATTTCTATTCATATATTCAGCTTTAGAAATGCAGTCTTAAAAATTACAACAAAATTAGCAAAAAAAATTTCGATGCTAATTATTTTTATATTTTATTATTTTTAATTACTGAAACAATTTTCTGTTCAACCTGTAAGAGATGTTTGATTATCATTTGGCTTCATTTGCCGTGTCTATGCGTTCAGAATGCTTCCAACTCGCATTTTTCTACTAGCCCTCTGGAACTTTATCCGCCGGAGTCATAACATTCTGCCGATCGCGGTCGCTTTTATGCAAACCACTCCATTATGTGGCGAACGTGTTCTCGTAGTTTTAAATTTTTCGGATTTTATGCATCATAAAGTTGCCCAGAACCGATATGAGAGAATATAGAGCTTAACGTTCTCTTTTTGGAGCTTTCTTTATGAGTATCGTGGCGAACGAATCGGCAGTTGCTTATTTTGGTAGTATAATCACATTAATTTAAAGGATAATTAATAAGATTTTGAATCTTTTTAGAAGAGTTTTATTGATTTTTCAAAATTTGTGTAAGGCACATTAAGATTGATATAAGTAAAACTTTATTTTTTGTGAAAGTTTAATATATGTCAAATGATACATCACGTCCTTTCCTGCATTTACATATGGAATATTTAAATGTATATCTTCCATTTTAAATTTAATTTTTTGTGCTATGAGTGACAAGAAAACATGTAGGTACAGATAAATGTAGAAATATTTTATATTCTATAATATTATTCTATATAAAAATGAATCGCAAAAGGTGTTGGTAAGCGCATAACTCATCTTTAAAATGTTCGTTGAAGTCCAATGATGGTTCTTACGGCGCGAAAAAATCGAATCGCCGGGAAAACCCTAAAAACAGCCCTTTTCTTTTTTACATTTAGTATTTTACAGTTAGTATTTTCATATTTTTGCCATCGATAACGGAATATTTACTTAAGTCAATGGAGTGTTTTGGGTCTGATTTTTTTTACTGTGCTCCAATTGGTATAAAATTTTGACTCCTTTGCCATTTCCCGCGGGAATAACATCCCTCTCAGTGGTGTAATTTGATTTTTTTTTTTCAAAATAACGTCGGATATCGAAAGAACTAATTATAAGAAAAAAATATTTTATAATGTTTTTCAAAAAAGCAAATACTTAAAATTTTATTTAGAGCAGTTGTACATTTAAGATCCATATGGGTGGATATATATACATTTCGGTATAGACTGTAGTGTAAAATAACATAATAATTTTTAACTAATTGGTAAATATCAGTATAGGTTATAAAAAAAAAATTGAACTTTTGAATCGTAAAGTAGTAGTGGTACAGGACAACGTCTGTCGGGTCATCTAGTTTTATATATTTATATTAGAATATATGTTATATTAAATAATCTCATCATCCTTTAATATAACTATGACAGGCGCATATTATACGGGATATTACTGCTCGCTTAGGCGATATCCTCTTGAACATTCTACAAAAACCTCTGAAATAATAAAAAGAGCGCTTCTGCTCGACGAATTTGTGCGAAGAATCTTGGTGTGGGGTCCCGCTACTACGTGTAATGCTACGGGGTCACTCGCCCCTAACCCCGTGTAAACCGCCCTCGCTGAATATTTAAAGCACTTTGAAAGCGCGAAGGGGAGCTTTTCGTGTTACAAGGGTATATCCCGACGGAGCAGAGCCTCTCAAACATTTGGGATAAATGAAATATAAAAGTGAAAAGCTTGTAAGTCGTATTTTTTGCTTTTGTTTGAATACTCGATTTGTGTTGAAAGATTTTTGTAAAAAATAATACAGGTTGGAATATAATTATTCATGCATTAATTCATTTTTTTAAAGTATTGTTCTAGATTATAGGAAAGTAGTAAATATTTGCTGGTGGACATAATTATAACCTATTAGCTGAAGTCATTATCAGTTTTTGATCCAATTGTAATGCAGTCCAAATTTCTGAAAATAAATTATTTTTCGAAAACTTTTAAGAACCACACTTTAAGTTTGTTCCAGACGGGATTTTAAAGAACCTATTTCTTTATACTCTATTTCTCGCCGCGTTTATTAAAAAATCATAGAAGAGATACGTTCGTATGCAAACGTGAGTAGGGCGTATATCCGCACTGTAATAAACTGCTTTTTTACTTGTTTATTAAACACAAGTTCTTTGCCCGTAATCACAAAGTATGTAATATTCAGAGAAAATTATATGCCGCACATTATCATTTACGGGATCATAAATTGAATGTAAGAAGCTGAGAAGTTAAAGTTTATTTTTATGTACTTTAATATGAGAATAATACTTGCTATATTAGTAAGTAAAGTATAAAATATTTTTAACTTCCCGTAGGGTAATTATTGTAATGCGCCGAAAATCGAAATTGAAAATTATTACATTTCTCAACGTTTTGAAGGTTTCTGAACATTTTGGCATACCGCAGATAAAATGGATGTGTGTTTGTGTGTATGCATGTATGGATATAAATTTCCAGTCACGTTTTCGGGCGCACGGATCAACCGATTTAAATGGTTCAAACAACATTCGATCCCTATTGATAGGGAGATGAGCTGACTAGTTTTTGGCAAAGGCAGATCCGGCAGTTACGGAGATAAAGAGCAAAGAGTGCAGAAAATAGAAATCGAGTTTTTGAGAGAACGGAGCATCCCATTTGAATGATCTAAAAAATATTCAATTAGTAATGATTGGGAGAAGTGTTTATTAGTTTTTGGCAAAGGCAGGCCCAGACATTTCGAAGATCCGGAGCTGAATGTGTAAAAAATGGCAGTTTTTGAGAGAACTAAGCGTCCGGTTTAAATGATTCAAAGAACTTTCTGCTTGTCTTAACAAAATAATTGATTTTGAAAAAAAATTTTTTTGTTTCAACTTTTTTTTTCAAAAAAATTTTTTTTTGTATATCTAAAATAATTCAGATTTTATTTTCAATTCTGACTAATGTTCTAATATACTTTAAACAAATAATTTGAACTTTGCAATTCAGTTTATATAATTCTTATAAATATTATACAATGTTACAGTATTTATATATAACAATCTATTTGAAAACATTCAATATTCTTCGAACATTTCGTTACGGTACGGGAAGTTCCAGCAATTTGCCTTAAGGCACGATGCCATACACCCCACTAGTTTAATTTGATATTGATTGCAAATATATAGGGAAAAGTGTTTCAATATATTTGTATGTTTCAATATGAATTTCTACTTTCGGATAAAGTTCAAACTTGAGAAAAACTTAACTAAACAAAATTTTAACTGAATAAACCTACTATTTGTGTGATATAGAGTGGGGCTAAATAAATAACAAATAGGTATTTTTAAATTAGATTAATTAACAATTAACATACTTGTTCTAAAGTGGGTAAACGTTCATCTACTTACGATAATTGTTAAACGTGTAAAAATTACATATTTTAAATATAAATTTATAAATTAGAAATTTTGAATATTTAAATATATTTGATCAGTATTTGGTTGTGATAGATATTTGGATAGACTGATAACAATTGAAATTAATTATTAATTATTTGTGTTAAAAGTTAGTTCGATTATTATCATAATAATGATATTTACAAAAAAAAAACAATTTAATTTCATGGTATGCGATTTGATTATTCAAATTAATTCGATGGATTCTATAATTTTTCTTAGGAATACTTTGCAACTCGAACTTTACACAATAATTTATTTGAAAAAATGTGTTCTAAAATATATTTAATTTTTTGTCTATTTGAATAGTGATCATAGAACTACATGTTCTATGAGCTGTTATTCTGGCATATATCTGGATCTAGATATATTTTTAACAAAAGGGCAACCCAGTGGACAACCAAGTGAAGAACTCTTTTTTGTACATGTATATATTTGATATGTATAATAGTTTTGGCGTATAACATAAAAGTGAATCAATCACATTATCACTATCTGCAGAAAATATTTATACTTGGTATATATCAAGTAAAATAATATATATTAACAATTACAAGATAAACAATATTTACTCTCGTCGATAAATTTCTTGTATTATTATAGTGTTTGCTCTGAAATGTTACCAAAGATATAAATTACTATATTTATACAGCTCGCCATATACCCGCAGACAAAGTTTCCATAAGTATCTCTGTAATATAATATAGTTGAATCTATGTAGTCTCCAGTAACCGCATCCGATGACGCAATACTGTAAGTTGCACGACTAACCGCTCGACTGTGTGTCAACGTCGGTGTAGTTTGTACAAATATAGTTAGAGGCAGCTTCGTCTGTCTACAGCAATCAAGTAATCTATTCCGCCTGTTTGCCAACCCCCGACCGTGCTCGAACCACCAGACATTCGCAACTGGACGTAGGAAATCGGACAAATTTTTGAATAAAAACATTTTTTTTAGTGTTTATTAATAATACTTAACGCATAAAATGTTATTTTGTGACAGCCAACAAATAGAGAAACGCACATTAATAATGATCAATTACAGAAGCAGAATCGAAAATTAAAATCCCGTCTAGAACAATCTTAAAGTGTGGTGCTTAAAAGTTTCCGATCAAGATTTAGCCAACGAAGTGTATTCGGAAAGCCAGCCTACCAGACTAAATCTCGAATTAACCACTGATAGTATTCAGATACTTTTATTTTTTTATTATTGATTTATTTTTCCGTTTTTTTTGTTTCTGTTTTAGATTCTTTACTGGACGTATCTATTAATATCCATTTATCATAATGTTATTCTTTTACATACATTATCTCTCTGTTTCACGGCTTTTAACAGATTAACAGATCGCCAAAGTAATAAATTATAAAAAAAAAACAAATATAGGGCCTAATAATTTCAAGCCCTAAGTCTTATATAGCCGATTTACTATTTGAAAATAAATGTGGGAAAAACAAGTAAATGCTCATTTTTCATCAATATTCAATAACGAATCAATAACGAGCAGAGAGTTTTTATGTCTATATCTATATATCGAAGCTTAGTAAATGACGAAAGTTGATGTCGGAAAATTTCACAATTAATTCAAATATATTAGAAAAGTCTACACATTGCGCACTTGTTCTTTGTAAAATTTTGTTTTTTTAGTTAAATCGTGAAATATAGTTATAACTATTCTGCATTTTTAATATGTATAATAAAAACACATATACATTTTACAATCGATTATAAAACTGTAGTTTGTCTAATATCAATATCCGAATCGTATCCAACAGACCCATTCCTTAAAAGCGGTGCCCATTCAACCCCCAATGCAAACATTTCTTCCACTAGGGATGTTGGGAATTTGTAAGAAGTGCTCGAGTGCACAAGGGTTGAACTCAGAAAACGCGAACGCGGCGCTCTTGATATGGGTTATATAGTCTTGTTGATTTTTAGATTTATTTTCTTTGCTGTGTGTGAACTTATTTATCTCCCACATCTGGTTATAATAAAATCAACTTACTGATATTGTGAATTTTTGCCACATTGATATATATATATATATATATAATATATATATATATATATATATATATATATATATATATCAATATATATTATATATATATATATATATATATATAACATCATCATCCTTTATCATCTCTACGATCCAGTTTTTAAAGCAAGCGTTGCATCTTCTTACATAGGATTTACAATGGATTTGAGGTTATATACATATGATTTGAGTATGAGAATAGAGTTTTGTGAGGTGCGAGTAATGAAGAAAGTTCTGATTTCAGCCAAATGAATATTTTGAATACTCCTTTAAAAGCTCCTAAATGCTTAGATACGATATGCGTAAAAATTTCAATTGGTTTGACTTAATTTTATTTCTAGTGTATTGGGAAGGTTTCTTAAGAAGTCACCAGTAGACATACGTGAATATCAATTTCAATGAATCTAAAGACACTCACCAATTATGAATCTAAAGACTGCAAATTCTTATGCGAAAATTATTTCAAAGATTTTGTTTGATAGACATGTATCTCTACGCATGTCGTGATTTTAAATTGTGTAGTTCAATAAAGCTTACTTTTATTAACAGAAAGTAACTGTAAACTTTTCCAATTTTAATCAAACAACGTTTTATCAAAGGCAAAAAGTACTGTAAATTGCATAGGCACAACTACTGCGTCTTTAACAAACCAGGGACTTCTGTTTGTTGCTCATGGTCCATAAATTACTGACACGCAGCACTCCCATCTAAAGACGAGGCCTACGCGTCGTACAACAACATACTATAAACATTCTATAAAGTATAAATCTTCGTTTGCCTGCTAATAGAAACAAAGTGCTCTCTCCATATAAAATCACCCATTCGTTTTCGTTTCTGTCTAGCATCACAGGGAGGATTTGATACTGAACGTTTACTTTGCGGTTCCGAAAGCGTAGGCACAATCATCCCTTTGGCATAGTTACAGAAGATGAAAAATTGACAATATTTGGTACAAATTTGCTAATACTTTGCAAATAAAATCATATGTGAAATTTATATTTTTATCATATTTGTACTGACAGTTTGTATTAAAAACTTTGAATAGTCCAGTGTGTCGTATGTATAATCAGAATAGGATTACTGGTTTCGTACGAACCTCAGCCACATGCACATATACATCTTTCTGAGATACGTTATATTTCATTCATATTCTGTAAATACCTAAATCACGTCGACCCTGTGTATTTTCAAAACAATACGTAGTTTAGAAACGAACACGAGAGGGATAACAACCCCATACAACGATTTGTTAATTTTCAATTATTTACATCGCAACAACCCTTAGCTTCGCGCACCCTCTGCTCTGTAAGCACCCCTGCCATTGATTGCAATATGCACACGGCCAATATTTGAATTAAAATTCCTCATACCACTGATAATGCAATGGGGATAGTAATAGGCGCATTGTAGGAGAAGCTGAATATGTCAATGTCAATGTATGTTGATGGTATTGATCTTTATTATTTACAGATTGCGAATAATTATATTTTCATTATATTTTAGATATAATATTGATCTAACGAATAAAATATAAAATGATAAAGTAATGAAAAATGATCATTATCCTTCAATAATTAAGTTGTATGAATGTCGTTGCGAGGTATAGTGTAATAAATTTTTGACTGCAATAGTAATAATGATATATATGTGAAAATGTATTTTTTTAATTTTTTGCAGAGAAATTCAATATCACCTGCAGAACGAGAAAAATACAGGCCGCGCAGTCCGCCAGAAAACGAGCATAAAAAAATGAAAAAAGAAGAAAAAGATATTGGTCATGTGAGTACTTATGATAAAAGCTTATTATAAAAAAATAAATAACATTAATACCTTACATATTTCAAAATGGTAAAACTCGAGTAAGGATAATATAATAAATTATTTACCATGAATTTATTCGATTGATTAATCTGTATCTTAATCAAAATTCCAAAAATATTAATCTTCTTATGAGTATAAAACGACTAATGTATTTATTTTCTATAACTTTCAGTAATTTGTGGAATCAAGCTTCAACTAATTTTACAAACGTGATTTTCTGAAGTCAAGGGTGCTTCATTCCTATGTGAATTACCCTCTACATTGCACGTTAACTGTTTAAGTGATTTCGGTGAATACTGCAAATGAACTTGATTTGTTTCTCATTGCAAGCTAATTTTGTTGTAATGAAAGTAGAGAAGCAAAAATTTCAGCGTCGTCAAAAAATACTAATAAAATGCACTAACGTTTAAACGTATAATGGTTAACTAGCTTTTATGAGCTTTACTCAAAATCGTAAATCGTATAAGCTTCAATTAATAAACCATTATCAATAATTTTTTTATAATCATTATTTTTGTACTTCAATTGGCGATAAAGCCAATTTAAAAAATTGTAGCTAATATTTATTTCTTATGGATACATTGAGTTTCGGTTTGTCTTGACATAATGCGACTCTGAGTTTCTCTCAGTGTTAATACCAATTTCATCTGGTAGAACAAAACAAATTCGTCATCGTTTTCGTCGCATTCATGTTTTTTGCATCACTTTTGTCTTTTTCATTCCAACGTTTCGTTTTCAACTACCGCCGCCGCCGTCGCTGCCAGAACTAAAGTTACCGCCCGAAGAAATGAATCCGCTTTAAATTTATAACTCGTGTTTCCGTTCCGACTATAGAGCTATTTGAAGTAATTGTTTTTATGTGCAGAACGATGCTTATGAGCATTAAAAACACAGCACTGTACACTTTTTTGTTATTTTGTTATTCTTCTCGCGCTATCTCTCTTACCAATTGGTCACGGCTAAATGGAAGTCGCACTCGATAAATTTCTCGAGTCAGAATTAAAGCGAGTTTGTCTCACTCGATGGCAACTACTAACTAACGATAACTGATGGGTGTGTATTTTTGATTTAGTATTATTAGAAATGAATACATATAATCTTATGGTAGGCACAAAAGCTTCCTCTGTGCCCTAGAAACTTAATTTGTGATTTCTTATAGGAACAGAATTTTTTTGAAATATTCAAACCGATTGATCAGTGTTCTCGAAATCGTCGGCGAGAAATTGTATCTGCACATACATCCATTGTATAATGTAATGTAATACAAATGTAAAGATATATGCACAAATTCAATTTTGATTTTTTGTGATTACTATAACTTGCCCTACGGAAAGTTAATTAATATATGCAATCTTAAAAATAATTAAATAAAAAGTTGCATGTAGAAATATTTTTCTCATTAATAAATTATACAAAGTTCTTATGGTCATTACAATATTATAAAAACACAAAGAATTACAACTTATATACTTTTTCTTATTTATCTAATTTATTAGTGAAACCCAATCACTTTCATTGCGTTAAAAATGAAGTTTAATACTTCATTTCAGTTCGATTCTGTTTTTTAAAAATTATCATTTACAAAGGGTTTGTGCACTGTTATCGCTTTTTTCCAATGAATTCACGTTTTTTACGCCGTGTGGAACCCGACCGCGAGCTTTCAGGTTTTTGTCAGCGTCGCGGGCCGTCTGGACATCCAAGAACAATAACGTCGAGCAAACCGACCGCCTTTTTTCAGCAACCATTAGCGTAATGAAGTTCATCTCGTACCTGCTAAAAGAAAGTTTCGTTTTGCATCTATGCTCCTTCAGTAGATTTGCTCTTGAGATGGATCGTTACGTGCTTTTTATAGGTCTTTTTACGATCCAGACTAAGGAAAGTTTAGGTGCACTTTTTTGCAATTGACAATAGTTTTACAAGTTTTAGATATTGAAAAAGCTTGAACTTTTCACACACGTCTAATCGAAGTTCTAAAGATCTCTATTTAAAGAATTGCCCACTTGTACAAGGGCAGCGCAAATTAGCTAGCATGAGGTAGAATATCGAATCCATTTATCTAATATGCATGATAAATTATTCAGTTTTTACGCATGGTTTAAAATTACCTATTTTCATTTATTTCGGCATATTTTCAGTTATTTTAATTAAGTACGTTCATCTGCTTTGAGCTATCCGGAAAGTCTCTGAATTATTGTTCTGAATTTTAACTTGAGGTTTATTTTCCATATTTATTCATTTTTCTGTAATGCACCGCTGCAGAAATTTTCAATCTTGATAACGATTAAAATTAAGAACGACCTCTCGTTCGGAGTCGATTATGTTCAGTTCACTGATGATAACATCAAAAATATGAAACAGGTGGTATAAACCCGTGTGGAAATATTGAATCAAGATAATTTAATTTGATTTTATTTTATAAGTTCATTCGAATTATAATAATATATTTTGTTATTAGACATAATTTTCTTACAAAATTATTATAATGAACTTTTATAATATAGTAGGTATTTATCTTATGAAGTAGTTGTTTATAAGAATTGGTGTTAAGTAAATTTGATTTAGTTATTTTATTAATATTACTGGCGTTTTACCTGGCAGTCATTTTACCCTTGTGCATAAATATATGCGTAGAAACTCTTCAAGGCCGTTACATTAAATAAAGAATTTTGAGGATCTTTATTGCTAGGCGTTTCAACATATTATTTTATGTCGTCCTCAGCGGATATATTTAGTGTACAAAATTTTATATGTAGCAGACACATAGTACTGCCACAAACATGTACAAAATAATAAGAGAATAATAAATACCCTAAATATGTTATTTACAATAATTAAATGATTTTATAACTAAATATAATATTATGTAATGATGTTTTACATTGAGGTTACAAACATGTCCGGCAATAAAGATTTTGATAAATATAATATAAATTTTTTTCTGATAAAAATAAAATAACTTTATACACACATATATGTACACTTTTATCTTATACAAATACGTACTCTCATTTAAAATATTGTTCAAAATTATTTTTGTTAAATAATAACGAAACATAATTTCATAAATATGTTTTAAATTTAAATAATGGTTTTTTATAAAAAGTTAGCACCCTAGAAAAATTTGAATTCAAATAATGGAGTTTCAGTATAAATCTATCAAACATAGATGGGTTAATTCGTTACTTCGTTCGTTATTTTATATATTTATTATTATTCGTTATTTTATATATGTTTACACGAAAAGTAATAAACAAAACTTGATCAACCGGAATTAAAATGAAGGGCTTCACCTCTAATATCTATAAGAAGTATATAAACTGAATTGCAATGTTACAATTATTTATTTGAAGTATATAAGTGAGCTTCAATAGTTTAACTAGAATTAAAATTAAATTCCAAATCATGTTCGATATTAAAAAAAAATTCTCATCATCACGAATTTAATGATTTTTGAATCATTCAAATCAGATGCCGTTATCTCAAAAACTTTATTTACTTTTTCTGGACTGTTATCTCGAAAACGACTGAACATTTTCTCTTTTCCATATTCACACGCACGCATCTATTTTTTCTGAGATTTGTCAAAATGTTCAGATACCTCTGAAACGTGAAGATATGCAAAAAGTTTCGTTTTTTGGCGATTACAATAACTTGCCCTACGAGAAGTTAATAAAAAATATATATGGAGTTTCGAGCTGAGTAAAATCGACAGAAGCCTTGCTAAAATACAAATAGATTTATTTTCTTCACAGTACTAAAAAGGTTATCTATCTCCGTTTTAAAATAAACATAAAAACAAAACATGGCAAACGAATGCGCAACCTTTCATTCGATAAAGGTATAAAAAACAACAAGAAAACGAGAAGTTCCGAGCCCGCGTTTAGCGGATTTCACGGAGAATTCGACTGATTCGTTCCGCACGTTTTAATCTGCCCGTGATGCGAGCAATAAAATCCATTTTCTATGTATTTGTATGTGAATATTTCAAGCCCTATAGTGTTATTCAACGTTTTTACGACATTCCTATACGTAGCCATTTCCGATTCGTTGCCGGTCATAAGCAAAATAGAATGTGATACACCATTAGACAATTTATTAAATTTGAATGTATATAAAATAGTGTTAGTTAGAAAATTTTGCAATAACTTAGCTTTTTTTATTAACATGCAGTAATTTGTGGTAATTTGCTTTAACATATTCCGTTTCTTTCCGCTGTAAAGTTGGGCTAGTAATCCCTACCTGAACATGTCGCATAAAAATATGTAGTCAAAATATACTGTTAAAATATTCATAATGCACACATACACACACACATATATATATATATATATATATATATATATATATATATGTATATATACAGACCAGACTTGACGTCAAGCCGAAACCGAAACGGCGTGATAGTATTATCTCATGTTGTTTAGAAATTATGAGCTTATAAGTGCAACTTAGAGCTTCGGTGAAATTATGACCATTTTTCGGTTATTATGGTTATTTTTTACTAATTTTGTTCATTTAAATTTTGGGAGCGTAACCGTGAATAACTTTTCTAGGACCACAATAAAAATCAATAACACAGTTGTTCCAAGTTTTCAAGAATTAAGACTTTTTGTTGAACTATGAATTTAAAATTTAACTAGTGTATAGCATTGTGCATTAAGGATGTAACTTCCCGTACTTACTTTTCGTGCTTTTTAAAAAAAAGAGAACTGAAGAAGAAATTGATAACAGATCTATTCAAATTATATCTATTTAACCCGCTATTACTTTAAAAAACTTTTCTCTAATGTGAAATTATTCTACTTAGAATCTTTGTATTGCCTATTGAAATATATTATTTGTGGGGCGATATATTTATTATCAATGCATATGTAGACTTTAGTTTGATAAATGAGATGACAGTTGATTTTAATTGCGCCATTTCAGTGATCGTGAACCATAATTTAGTGTTTCATTCATACACCATCATAACGAAATGCGTCCAGTCGTTTCATGGAAACCCATCTTACTTACAAATGCTGCAGTTAGCGATAATGGTTGCTTTCATAATATTAAGAGAACCATCGATAGCATTGTGCATATTTTTGTGACGTACTGCAATTCGAAGATTCATATCTTATCATACCCAAATGCATTTTGGGTAACTTGCATTCTCTATAAGTAAATAATGTGTTTATTATTTTATATTCAGAGTGATGGAGAAAAGAGTGACCAAGATTTAGTAGTAGATGATGCTTCGGAAGAGCCTGTTTCTCCAGGACCACACAACGGCACAGCAAGTCCACGAGAAAATGGACATGGTGGTCCTGGAAGCGCCCAACATCTCGACAAATTACCACCTAAGAAAGAACATGCTTCGCTTGGACCTCATTCACCTAGGTAAATATAACACTTTTGGTAAACGGGAACCAAACAAGTTGAATAAGCATTTAAAATGAATTTCGAAACCAATCGTCATTTTTGTTATTTATATTATTTCTATATATTCTTGGTTATTGTTTATAATTATAATAATTACAAAAATATTTTGGTAATAGATCAGGAACGTCGAGTAATGCATCTACTCCATCAACAAAGAAATTGGATGGTGATAAACCGCCAACGCCTATCTCCAAATCAGTAACTCCGACTAGTGGCGGATCTAGTGGATCAGTTGGAGGTCCTGGAGGCTCTGGATTGAAACCCGTCGTCAAACCGCCTGCTTTGGGGGCCGGCTATCCTCACTATTTAGCTACTATGAATGGTAATTTTTATAATTGATTTCATTGCTTAATAAATATGGTAATATATAGTTTAGTTTAATATTTTATATTTCTCATTTCTCAAGGTGCAGGACCACATGATCTGCAAGCAGCATATGGAGCAGCGAGTGCTATGCACAATAATTTGCCGGCAGCCCTCAATAATTATCCGCGACCACCACTACAGGTGGGCTATGATCCTCACCAGCAAATGCGCGCTCCTTTAGGACCAGCCGGTTTGGGAGCAATCGGTGGTGGAAAACCGTAAGTTTTGGAGATTTTAATATTACATATAATTTTTGTAAATAATTAAATTTTACTAAATATTCCAAAAACTATATTGATTTGTATGTTATTATTTTGTACAAATAGTGGTTGCTTAATTTATGAACTATTTATTTTGAATTTTATTCCTGCGCAACATTTTTTCTTTCAAGAAATTTCTTGAAAATGATTCGAAATTATGTGTGAAATTCTGCAGTCTGCAATTCAACGAAATCTGACATAATTTAAAAAATACAAGTTTGCAAATTTAAATTGTTTATTATACTTTGTGTTTTCTTGTACCTAATAGCCTCCATGTTAAGTAAAATAATATGATTAATAAACTTATTTTCATTTCAGAGCATATTCTTTTCACGTGAGCGCTGACGGTCAGATGCAACCAGTACCATTTCCTCCTGATGCACTAATAGGTCCAGGAATACCTCGCCATGCCCGTCAAATTAACACACTTTCTCATGGTGAAGTTGTGTGTGCGGTCACCATATCAAATCCCACTAAGTATGTGTATACAGGAGGCAAAGGTTGTGTAAAAGTATGGGATATTTCACAACCTGGAAATAAAAATCCAGTAAGCCAGTTAGATTGCTTGGTAAGTAGTTCATTAATAATATATTCTAATTGTACTCTGATGCTCTATGTGTTCTTAATAATTTGAAACGATTTATTATTACAGCAACGAGATAATTATATTCGTTCAGTGAAACTTCTACCAGACGGTCGTACACTAATAGTTGGCGGTGAAGCTTCAAATTTGTCCATTTGGGATTTGGCGAGTCCCACTCCACGGATCAAAGCCGAACTGACATCTTCCGCGCCCGCCTGCTACGCCTTAGCCATTAGTCCAGATTCAAAAGTTTGCTTCAGCTGTTGTAGCGACGGTAACATAGCCGTATGGGACCTCCATAATCAAACTTTGGTGCGACAGTTCCAAGGGCACACGGACGGCGCCTCCTGCATCGATATCTCCGCCGATGGCACTAAACTCTGGACCGGCGGCCTAGACAACACCGTACGGTCATGGGATCTTAGAGAAGGCAGACAATTGCAGCAGCACGATTTTAGTTCGCAAATATTTTCATTGGGATATTGTCCTACGGGTAAGTTTTGATATCAATTCATTATCCGAGTTCACAGCATTTTTCGTATCTATATTTCTATATTCGTTCTGAATCGAATGAGACCAAATTTGAAAAGGATTGTGTGTGTGCGTATGTGAGCAGATTTTTGACCTTTCGTCGATGTTTTCCCATTGTGCTGAATATCTTAAATATGATTTAAAATCAATTTTTCTATCGATTATAATGTTTTGTTTTAATCAGAATACCTGACTTTTAGTAGATCTTCATTAGGGTATTTATATGGTATATTATATCATATTTTTCTTTATAATTAACTTTAGTAAAAATTAACACTTGTGCAAGGCGTTCAAAAAGTTCCTTTTCCTCATTTTTGGTCATATTTGTAAAATTAAGAATGAAAGAATGAAATTATTAATGTGAGAGACTATTTTAATCGACTTTTGGAATTTTTCATTCGGCAATTTTCTCATTCATAACGAATTGTTTCATGTAAGCATACTCGTTGTATATATTATTATCAAATATTTGATGGATTGTTGTAATTTCAATATCAAGTAATTGGAAACATTCAATATATACCTATACTTTTTGGAAACCCGGGATAATCCGGGACAAATATTGCTTTCAGAAAAACCCGAGACACGGTGTGAAAATCCGGGACTGCCCCGGCTAAACTAGGACGTATGGACACCTTATATGACGGCATTTACAAAAAATATTAAATGGATAATACCTATTTGATTTCTTTTATTGTTTAGTATGTATTTATTAGATACTTATATAAACAAATTTAGCGCGAATAAGTAGCTTTTACTCTGAATGCGAATGAATACAAGCGCAAATTAATACGGAAGGTGGTTAATTACAGATAAATTCATAGAAAACTCATAGAAAAATATTTTTTTCTTAGGTGAATGGTTAGCAGTTGGTATGGAAAATAGTAATGTTGAAGTGCTCCATGCATCTAAACCAGACAAGTATCAATTACACTTACACGAGAGTTGTGTATTGTCGTTGAGATTTGCTGCTTGCGGCAAATGGTTTGTTTCAACAGGCAAAGATAATCTTTTGAATGCTTGGAGGACACCTTATGGTGCCAGCATATTCCAGGTTAGTGTACTCCACTCCTAATATTTAAAATAAAATATTTTAAAAATATTTTTAAATTAAATATGAAAACTATTTACCATAATATGTATAAACTTATATTTTTTACCAAATTCTTAA
>NW_020536999.1:34367327-34432433 GCF_003426905.1 Ctenocephalides felis | reverse complement strand
TTATATAAAAAATAATTGCATAATGATTATTTTACATATTTGTAAATATTATACGTGTTTATGTAATTGTGTTCATAATTATGTATTTACAATTAATATCGCTCTATTTGCAAAATAATTATACGTAAATAATAATTATTTATTCAATTATTGCAATTGTAATGACGAAAGTATTGCTCATATTCATTTGCTACTGATTCAATTGAAAGCTATTTTAGCCGATTATATTAGGAAAACAAATAATATTAATATAGGTTTGATTTGTATTGCTAATGATATAATAAATGCTAAAAATATGTGTTGATACAATAGAAGAGGGCAAGATTTTTTTACAGATTTTTCTCAGGAGCTTTTAAATAGTAAACTACTCTTCGAGTATATTGAGAAATCGGTCTTTTTACATTGTTTTTAAGAATATTATATAGATGAAAGCATAAGAAAATACTAAAAATTTACACAAAATTTTAAAGCGTGCACATGAAATTAATCTAGCATGATTTATAACTTCATTAACATTTCTTCAAGAACTACTTTCATATTCATTACACTCTGAAAAATATGAATAACGATGTTGATGCTCATTTCTGCAATAATATAATAAATTAAGAAAATTTGTAGTTGAACATTTCTACTGACAAAAATTGAAAGTTATACTTTATTGATAATTTCTACAAAGTCAATTACTACAATTTAAAAATATGTCTAAACATGCCAATTTTTTAAAGCTAATTCAGCTCTTCAATTAAAAAAAAGCGATGAAAATTGCTACCGAGTGATTTAGCATGGTGAAAAATTATAGTATTTGATTATTCTCTATGCTTCGCCGCAAATCGGAAAATTGCAGCTTTATTGAAATGAACGTACATCTATGTATGTAAAATTTCATTTATATCTTTTGTGTGTTTTACCCAACACTATACTGTAATTGATTTGTTAAGCATGATCGCAGCTCGCATGTCGATATAATAAACATTTCATTTTTACACGGGATCGTAAAACCGCAAGTACAATGAACGCGTTTTATGCCGATTTCGCCTATAACGCCTTTGATTCACAATAGTTGGCTTTTTATGCGTCTGGCGTGCAAAACCGCGCAAATACAATCAACCGGCCGGCTCGACGGTTTCAATGGAACTATATTACAGGCAATTATGCATACATAATTCCGACTCTGGCCATACTAACATAACGTACAATGCCGTCGGGTTTTGTCGTAATTAAAATTTATTCGATTGATACGGGTTCTGTGAAGATAATGATCGTATAGTTTTAAACAAAGGTTATAACTGATGAATACTTACAGAATCAATCAAGCATAATTGTCATCAACTATAGAGCTAATAACTTTCAATCAATTTTTATCTTTTACCTTCTAATCAATTTTTACTTAATTTTTTCGGCTTTGGGTTGTGTAAAAATAATTACTATATTCACATTTATTTAGAGGCCGTCCAATAATCAAGAAATGTTTGACAAAAATCCATGAAATATCACGTGGGGTTCTGCAAAGGTAATAATTAAATTTAGACTATGGAAACAACGGTATAAAAAAGCTCAACGATTTTTGTTCCAAAGTAAATTTTGCATCAATTTTTCACATTTTCATATCTATATTTTCATATTTATATTAAAAAAAATATAAATTTTATTTCCGAACCTCGTGTTGGCGCCCCCTAAGGCGTGTGCCCGCATTTTTCACATGCATCGCATGCAAGGTAGGATCGGCCCTGTATATATATATATATATATATATATATATTATATATTGAATGGTAGAATCTTGGATTTGTGTATATTTTGTAGAGTTTATTATTTAAGAAAAATCTATTTTCTTTTCCTAAACATATTGTTTGCTTAAATCTCATCAAGATCATGTTTCTTGACAGATGTCCTGAAGATGGAACGTACCTAGTTCCGAAACGTTGACAGTAAATCAATAAATAAATAAAGAAATTGTTTATTAAAAACTTTTCTTGTTTTTTATTACTTTTGGATTCTCGTTCGAAACTCTATATTATATATATATATATATATATATATATATATATTCCCAATATTGCTAATAATTTCTAATTCGCAATCGAATCTACTTGAAAATCAACTATTCTGAATTATTTATAATGAACTATCCTGAATATTCACTATATTCTCTCATGTAAGTGTATTCCTGTCGTAATTGAATCGGATCTATTTTAGAAATCGGGACGAATCGATGCAGCATTTCAGTTTGTAAATTATTTCCCATCGGCAATATAATGACACGTTGTTGTCTGATTTTACGCAATACAAATCAACCTGGAGCAAATCTATTATTTAGGTGTGACGATTACGATTGCAGTTGAAATGGTCACAATTGCAATCGAGGTACAATTTTAGTTATGTAGACAGTCTACTTGACGAATGGATGAAGATTCAGAAAATCTATAATTATCTCCTTCTAAATGATTATTATTTAAAGAATTGAATTTAAAAATCAGCATATCTATAGTAATCACAAATAAGTTGTACGTTAAACATTGTCAATTAATACATGTCCACGAAAAAGCTATTTAGCCAGTATCGATATTTTTATAAATTTGTATTTATACTAACGTGTTAAGCAAATAAAGTAAAGATACTAATTCAAGTTAAGACATTTATTAATTGCAGCAAAAAATTAAGACCGGGAATTTTGTCAGTTTTTTATTCTCCGTTTTTTTTTGCCATTCGACATACTCACTTTTAATTTTAAGACTAGTGACCAAATTTAACGTATAAAATCAATAATTGAAAAAATTGTACATTGAATTTTATACATAAAATTTGGCATGATTTTTTTCTATGTTAGTTCTATTTTTTTCATCCGCTCTAGTTCGTACCCGCCCGATAGTACAAGTAATTTTATAAGCAGTGACCTATGAAAGGAATCACGAATTTCTATTTACAGTATGTTACAGTAACATTTTAAACGTAGTTCTAATTTAATTCTCACAAATCGACCCTATTTTTATCGATTGTGCGTATTCAATTGTATATAACAACATGTGTGACGCACGAATGATATTTAATTGTTAACGCCTCGCGGGTTTTAATACGAATCAGCTCGACGCTAGTTTCAATTATTGAAGTAAATTCGCACACAGGCTAAAATCTTCCATTATTTGCAAAATTGATTATTGAATCTATCAACCTAATCGGATATAAATAGGTGTGAATTACTATTTTACTATACGGGTTGAGAATACAAATGTCAATGTGTTACAAGTACATATGTATATAATTGTGATTGATCAGCATTCAACATCTTGAGGATCCGAGAACTGATATCTTTTTAATTGTATTTATTGACAGTTAATCAACGATATGGCTTTCTGTATAAGTTATTCTACCGATCAAAGTTTAATACTGTTTAGATTACGCACTCGACAAAAATGATATTCTCAAAGTTACATGAATGAACACTTGACGAGAATGAAATCAATTATAATCAATTAGTTGTATTGCACTGGTAACAATTGCGCAGTCTATATAAATAATTATTTTTTAATAAATGACATCAATTAGTCAACTCTATTAATGCTACGAGATGTAATTCTACTAATTGCTTAATGAATTTATTGGAATATTTGATTAGAATAATAATGGAAAATGAATTGGGAGCCTTGAAACAGTCAGTATTATTGGTCTCTATTTTATTTTTTTTAACTAATTTAAATATTACTATAAACTCCATACTGTAGCAATAAATATATTGCATGTGCAATACCATCAATTTTATCAATAAGTCAATTTTTAACTATATAACATTTTCAATTATCTCAAGCGTTCTTAGTTTATTTCTGCTGCAATTCCGCCATTTATATAATTCTAATCCGAACCCACTTGAAATATTATATAAATAGATATTAAGACATGACTTTTTCCTGATCATATTGAAATCAAGATACATCGAAGACATTTAAAACCGTTTCCATTTACCTTTTGGCATTCAAAAGGTTGCACGTTCGATATAATAAGCTTTCATCGTGCTCTCAGCAAAAGTACAAATTTCACGGTAACAAATAACTTCAATTATTCTTTTCAATGATTTTAATAATCAGCAACATGGAAGAAATTTGTTTCTCTCTTCTGGTACCCAATTGGACAAGGTATATCGTGATCTGGATAATGAGAATTGCAAGAATGGATTGTATTTTGGCTTTGTCTGTTTTTGTTTTAAAATGAGTTGCAATTATTCAGACACGTAATTGAAAAGATCTTCGTGAAATTATCAGTTTGATACCAGAAAAAGATACCTGAGAATGGGGAATATTGATTAGTTATTATAATGTAGAACCATTTGAAGAGAATAGTGTAACAATTTATATATAAATTTACTCAGAAAAAGATTATTTTGTCAATAGCGACATAATTATAATATGAAGTGAATTGGTTATATTTATGAAACTACTTAAATTGTCAAGATTTACTCAATTTCTGTAATTTTGATTATGTAGCAAACTAATTACGAGATTGTATGTCTAAACGTTTTCGAATATTCCTGAAGTATTTTTCTTTTTTATATAATATTTGTATTATCTAAGCAAAAGATATTATACTCTTGACGACTTCATAAATCTTATTTTTATGATTGAATATAAAATACTTTATTATAAACAATTTGCAACATCAATAAAATTTATATAGCATTAATGATTGCACGCCGAACATAAAATCAAGAAGTTTAAATTGATTATATTAATTTTAGTACCTACATAAACATGTTTGCAATTATGCAGCATGTTATATTCTCTATTAATTATGATTACAAATCTATAAACAAGTAGGCAATTAAATCTGTTCAAGTCTTTATATATTATCAGTTATCAGTACCAATAAAAATATTAATTACAAAAACAAGCTTGTTTCAGAAAAATGCTATGCTTTTATATCTAGTTAAATTCATCTGTTAGTAAATTTTCATGCATACATTATTCTATTCATTCTGCATGAGCGCTTCTATTTTGTCAAAACACATTCGCATATTTGCTAAATTATCTGATTTTAATGCACACTGGTAATAACGCACAAAACCAATAATATTGTACATAATTACATATATCCAAATTGCACAATTCATCAATTATAAACATTAATGCGATAAATGAAAATCGAAATTACAAACGTTAGCATTAAATAATTAAAATGGAATGGCAATAGTCAAACGACTATCACATAAACCTAATAGTGTCTATAGGTAAATGCAGGTATATATGATTCATATTTCCATAGAGAATGATGTATTATGCAATAATCATTCTTCGTGAAATTCTACGTTCTGTTGAGCACAACAAATCGAATCGTGGATGTGGAATTAATTAGACATTAATACATAATCGAATTAATGAGAATTCGATATAAACATGCATGGAATTATATACATAGAGAAATAATAGTAATAGTTATCTAGTTAATTCGAAATTCTATAATGTTATAATTATTTATTCATTGAAATTTGAATTTTGTTTGCCCAATGATAAGAATGTGTGCAATTATTTTAAATAAATTTACCGAATTTACTAGAGCAATTTTTAAAATTTGTGATATAGGTCTTTCTAGCTTCCCATTAAATTTGTTTTTCAATGATTACTCATATTCACTATAATCAATTAGTGTCTAAATAAAGCAAAAATCAGAAATTAACTTTGCAAACAACACTGTAATTCCTTTATTTTCATTGGCCTTCAATACACATCTCATAAATACCACTGATATGTCAACTTTACCTTAATAAACCTAATTATAGTGAAATAGTAATTTGTAAAATTAATATCAAATTATGGCATTTAATTAGCAACAAAGTAACTTAATAGAATATAATAACGTAAAATGGTATTTAATTGATGTACAATTATAGGTAGTTTATCGCGATAGTGATATCCGTTTTTACTTGAAAATATAGAGCTAAATATGATTTCAAGGGAAAATGCCTTCTAAACATTGATGCTATATGTATAATTTCAATATTAGAGAAAATTTAATAATATAATATCAGGAAGAAAATGATCAACCATTGGGAAATATATCACAATCATACAACACATGGCCCATATTAAAAAATGTATATAAAAATAGGTAGTTTATTATGAATTTTGAAATATATTTTGTTTTAATATATCGTTTAAAAATATTTTGCAAAAAATTGAATTATATGAATTTATAGTTTTCCAGTAAATTTCTAATATGGTTATTCCGTAAGGATCAAAGGCATAAAATTTGACACGAACATAACAGTATTTAGTGATTTAGTATTTTATTTATCGTGAAATATTCTTAAATGGCTTATAAAATATTATTTTTTGAAATCGCGAATCTGCTAGTTTTTCTGCATGCCTGTGGTTTTGTATATGCTCTTTTTGACTATACGCGATTATTTCCTCTCCATTTTTACGACGTGTCTAATTTGTATCTCAAAGCCTTATTTTATTTTTCATTTTAAATCTTTTTGTTTTAGCGGCCTGTGGCGTGATACTTGCAGTTCTTATTACTGTTATTATTTATTTTGATGGCACGGCGTGCCGGTATAAAGATCAGCAATTATTTCTAGCGTTGAGATCTCACAAAACACGTGAGTCGTGGCGAAAAAGATTTTATTTTTTCTCTGAGATACTTTGTACCACTTGATGAAGATAACATGAGTCAGAACTTAATAGAGATACATCTAACGATAAAATGATATTTATTTTAATTCGGCTTGCAACATAGTGATTATATTATCTTAACCAGGATTCGATTAATATACTGAATATAATAACGATTCAAATCAATTTGTACAACCAACAAATAAATTGCTTTCATCATTCAATTTTAATTATGTATAGATACCAGTAACTTCGCAGTTCATCGAATTGGCATTTCATGATTTCACGATATTATTTTCCACTGCCTACAGCTTAAGTGGTATAAAACAATATGTAATATAGTCATAGAACAACTTGGATTTAATATTCATTACAACTCATGATAGACGAAGACCGCCCACTCCTTACATGGCTCTGTAATCACAGTCAGAGAGCTGGCAGATATTTCAAAGAATGTGCCTTGGGCTGATTGCTAATTTATGTTATGCTTAGGTTTAATGTTTCAATGTAGAGGTGAAAGTGCAATGTCAATTGCAAGATGATTTTAAATCTGGAGGACTAATATTCAATTGTTAGGCTTGCAATGATCAAGAATAGTATGCGAAATCTTTTTGGAAGATGAGAATTTTTGAAACATAGTGTTCAAGATTTTTTAGGCTGGTTTAATTTAAATACGATTTTTTGTATATGTTATTTGCTAGATTATTCATTATTTGTGATACTTATGCACACCGTCAATATGCACACTCTATTAAATTTTTACAAATACATCTAATACAAAATTTTCAAATTTCATCTTCTATTTCTATAACTATATGGTCAGTAACTTTATTTTCACAATCTATAAACACAATAGTTTATTTTCTTAGCACATGCTATTTACAGCCACGTGATTTATACTATTTATATCCTGTGCTTTCTAGAATCCAATCGATAGTTATTTTATACGTTTTACTACACTTAGAAAATAACCGCAATGATGACTACACGACCTTTAATACAATTGATAGGTATTTGTAAATATCAGATATAAATGTATAATATTGATTGTGCTTATTTTCAATAATACAAACTTTAGTAGGTTCTCTTTTATTTCAATTAAATGTAATACATAGTGTAATAATGCTAGAAATTCTAAATGCCATGGGTGCTACAAGCAATTTTGTAACATATCTAAAATTAAATCTTCAATAATTAAGTTCAAACAAGTAAGATTCTGTTGGAATTTTGATATTTTTCGGCTTAATATCAAAAAAAAGTAATTTTATCATCTATATGTAAAAAATTATTCTCTTATCAAACTCTTTTGAGTTTAAAGTAAAATGGATAGAAATGGACAAGTGGTACCACATACCACTTTTTGTTAATTGTTGTGATTAATCTATTGAATTGAATGAAACTTTATTATGAAAACTTCTGATACACAGGCACATAATTATTAGCTATTTTAGCTTAAACTCAAAAGGATTTGGTAAGAGAATATTTAGTAAATACCAAGCCAAGGGTCTTTTATTAGAGAATATTTGGATCATTGGAGAAATTCTCAACCTTCTCAACTCAATATATTGTTAGCTGATACTAATCTCAAATCGATTATATTAAAAACCAAACAATAGTCATGGTCAGTGAATAAGTATCTTTAAAAAATTTGTGACTTCCACAACTTTCTGAAAATTTGTTGTTTTTCAATTATTCCTTAACTCCAATCTGGATTTCTCTGAATACTTTCTTGTTTTTCTGTACACCGACTCCCAGCTATTCGTTTACCAGCAAGGTATTTCGCATGATGGGTCGTTTTTGTTGCATTTTGCTTTCCGAGATCACAGCATAAATATTACCTCTTTGAAACAAGCATGCAGTTATTCGCTAATATCGCTACATCGCGTGTACGAGCCGGCAACAGGAGCAGAATTATGGCGCATTTAATAACTAGCAACGCGGTCTATAAACCGTAAATGAGTGTATTATCGTCGTTAACTGTGGTGATTAATCTATTGAATTGAATGAAACTTTATTATGAGAACTTCTGATACATAGGCACATAATTGCTGATTACAGCGTAGCTTGCGTTAAATCATTATTGATGTTAATAAAATATTGTACTGAATCTGTTCCACCACGATAAATGTTGATGATTATTTTACAACCTATTATGGTAAATGAGATTAACTAAATAAATGTATGGATTGAAGTCAAATATATTTGTATTTCAATTTTGTAGGTCGGAACAGATCTGTGGGGATGTGCAAGTACATCACAAATGAAAATTATACAACGTACCCAGAACAAAATATTAACGTGTTAACCGGGCAGAACGCATAAGAGCTTCTTCAGAAATGTGCGGATGAGGCGTTTATTTTTGATCGACTATTAAACTTGTACTTTTGTGCTTTTTTGCACTTCAAAAATGTTAATAATTAATATATTATTCTGCTGGAACCACCGATGACACCCCTTTCTGTGTAGAAGGTCCACCGATGATGCCCACGATTTGCAGCAAAAAAAACTGCTGCTAAACAAAGCTGTTACCAATCTGTGGAGGCTGATCAGTAAAAGCAGATGAAGACGTCGAATGTATTTGTTAAATTTTATGATTTCTTGTACACTTTACATATAACTTCACTTAACAACTGAACTTAAATACGACTCCATTGATAACAAAAGTACTGCTGAGCTCATTCTTTATAGAGAACTAAACTTGTTCAATGTCATTGCATAGTGCAACACAATGCTTTACTTAGTTGTTACTGCGTATTTTGTGGTTCAGAAAAGAATTTTATCAACGCTTGCTGGGCTTCTCAAGGATATATTGAGCATACAATGTAGTACATATGATTCACTAAGAGTTCACGTCGTTTGTATTCTGACCGTTATATAGTGGTTTATAATATTATTTATTATTACGAATGGGTGCATATCCCTTGCAATATATTTCATAGTTTTTCATTCATTTGGTATCAATAAAATATAAACATATGAAATTATAGATAGCACACGCCCGGTCAACAGGCAAATCGTCAGCAAAGTGAACCAAAACGAGAAGACTCAATAATAAATGACCAAAGGACCTGCAAGTAAAAATACTGCCATATATAAATTTATTCTAGCAGTTTGCTGTGAACCAGAATTATGCGAAACCACAATCAATTATAATGGCACTATATTGCTTTGTTATATTCATAACATTGAGAATGGCTCATTTTTAATGCCAGGCATCTTATGTTTGTTCAAGGAATAAATCTTCCACTTTGCAGTAGATGGTATGAAAATATAATCAAACATCTATTTATCTATTTATTAATTTCTTTAATGGACATAATTTAATGAACTGGCTAATTAAATATTATTGAAGTCCGACTGAATTATAAAATTGGATTTTATTCTTTATTCGCTGCTGATATGTATATTATGTGGTACACCACTCGCTCCACCATTCCTTCGCATTGCAGAGTTGATACCTTTCATCTGCGCCGTCTCCTGGTCCCCACGTTGGCAGAAATGGCCATCTCCACTCGTGTTTTCCACATGATTGAAAGAAAATCTTCTTTTTGCTCGCTCAATGTAATCAATGTGCGGTAATTCTATGAGATTTGCCATGACGTGACCGCAAAACGCAGCGTTCTCCTTTGTGGAGTCGATGCGGCGGTCGTGCATTAGCATAATAGTACATAGAGATGTAATAATGATAAATACAAAAAGTATACACAGGCAGAAGTTATTCAAGTACATTGGCGTGCAGTCGTTGTATTGTTTTTCATACATGTACGATTGTGTGTTATTACGATAATTATATCAATGAGCAAGTATTCTTGTGAATGCTCGTACATCTATGATGGTTTGTAAGTTAAGAATGATATGGGTGTTGGTTTAAATTGAACAGATCAGGGATAAGAAACCCTGGAATAACTTACAGGATGCACTATTTTTTCAAATTGGTCCTTTTATTATTAACATGTTAGACAAAATTCGATAGAGTACTTAGTTATTTACTTTTCCGTTTCCAACCATTTTGTTTACCAAATTATTTAAATATTTTAATACTTTTCTTGGCATTCGAGGATGTGACGTCAAAATTCTCTTAATATTCATTTTAATAAATTCCACGCGTATTAAATTGCATTTCGTTCATGTTCATTCATACTTTGTATTCACTTCGTGACGCTTTCTGATTCTAAAAGCACATTCGTTCAAATGTAATAATAAATATCTCGATGACTTAGAGCATTGTTGATTCCATAAAAGGAAGATATGTGAGTTGAATTTCAATAGATTTTTTCTAATTAAACTTATACACAATGGAGCGTATTTTACTAGAATTTTTTGTGCTTATTATGAACTATTTGAAAAATGCGGAATTTTGATAAAGGCTGGCCAGAATGTCACTGAAGAAATATAAGTTTGAACAAAATTGAATCACTGAATAGTTCAAAGAATCAGATTATTTTTATATTATCCATTTCTGCACAACGGTCATGGATTGTTGTATTGCAATATTACACCATTCGCATTCAGTGCTGGATTACCCCATAGGCCCGTGAGGCCCGGGCCTAGGGCGGCATAATTTAGGGGGCGGCAAATTTTTCAAAATGTAAAACTTTTAAACTCGATGAAATGACACGACAATTCATTTTAAGGATAGATCCTGATTTTTTTTTTTGTAAATTTTAGAGATCATTTTCGATGAAATAGAACGTAATGCGTTTTTCTAATCAAATTTATTATTCGTGGGTGCCGCATTGATATTTTCTTGATGTAACATATTTAATATAATAATTATCAAACTGATAAGATTTTTTGAAGAAATATTGAAAAACTGTTCCTTTTTTGTGAAAAACTGTTCCTTTTTTGTATTTTGTTCAGGAGAATCTTATAATTAAAACGCTTTAAAAACTGTTCGATTTTTTCTAGTTTTATTTTCGGTATTAAATCAAACAATGGGTATTAACATAATATATTCATTATTATTATTAATTTATGTCATTTTTTTGTATGTGTAAATATATTTTTTTTAAATATTCCTGTAGGATAAATTGAATCTTAAACTAAAATATCTGACAATTTGGTATGCTTCCTCCAATTGGCATTTTTTTCAACTTCAGGAAGGCTAAGTTATAATAATCTTAAAAAATCGTAAATAAAATTGTTTATATATCTCTACGCTTCAAGTTCTCCTGAACATTTTGACATGCCTTAGAAAAAATGGATGTATGCATGTGTTTATGCGGTTACAATTTTTTGCCAATTGGCATTCGGGAAGACGTGCTGATTAGTTTTTTGCAAAGACACAGTTTCGGAATAGGGAGCAAAGAGTTAAAAAAAATGCTAATTCAATTTTTCAAAAACGGAGCGTCCGATTTGAATAATTCAAGACACTTTTTACTTGTATGACGAAATAAGAAATATCGAAAATTTTGCGAGAGCATGATCAGCGTTTTTGGTAATCCAAAAAGGTGTTATTCGGTGATAAAAAATGATCATTGACATCGTATTATTAGATTTTTTATAAAAAAATTATTAATTTTACAAATTTTGTCTTTATTATTTTGAATCATTCCGTACCAAGATTTTTAATTTTCAAAGTTTACTTCTTAGATAGTTTAAATGTCCTTTGCAAGCATCAATCGCCATGAATGAATCAAAAAATATTCGCTTGGCTTTGACTGAGAGGCGTACTGTTTATGCCAAAGGCAGGTTTAGCATTTTTGGAGATACAGAGCGCAGAAGGTGCAAAAGTGGTCATGAAGGTTTTGAGAGTACAGATCATTCGATTGGAATGACTCAAAAAATATTTTGTTCGTGGTATTTTAGTGATATGAAGAAATGATTAGTTTTCCGAAAAGGCAAGTCCACTGGTTTCAAAATTTTGAGAAAATTAAATTATCTAAAATTTTCAAATAATCGAATTATTTCAGAATTTAAAAAAAAACTTGAATTTTTCGAATGGTTTTTGAATTTTTAAAATCGACTTAAAATTGTGAGCTAAAACTTTGACGAATTTTTGACGGTCGACCGTTAAACCTGCCTTCCCAAAAATTTAGGTAATTATTCATTCCTTTAGTACAAGTAATTTTTTTTATTTAAGTAAAACCAGCCTCTCGGTTCTTTCAAAAACTGAATTGCAATTTTTGCACTTTTGTTCTGTATTTCCCGGCTAAACCTGTCTTAGCAAAAAACTAATCAGACCTTTCTTATCTATGAGAATGAAACATACATACATACACACACATCAATTTTTTTTAAGGTATGCCAAACTGTTTAGAAATGTCTGAAACGTAAAAATATGCAAAAATTTTCATTTTCGATCTTTTGCGATTACTATCACTTACGAGTACTTTACGCAAAGTTAAAAGTTGTATTTAAGTAATTTAGAATAAAATTATAGTTTAATTAAAAAAAGTAAAAAACTGTCTGTTAAAAAGGGCGCCTGATCAGATAGGGCCTAGGGCGGCAAAAAGCTTAATCCGCCACTGTTCGCATTAAATAAAACCTTCAACAATGTAATATTTTATCAAGTCGTTTGTACAAGTGTTAATTTTGTAATCATTTGCAATGTACGCAAAGCGAATGTTTGCAATTCAAATAAGAAAATGAAATGCCATCTTCATTACCTTGAGAGTATCATCACGTACATTTGTGGAATTCAAATGCACAAGAAATTTACACGGTTCACGGCTTATATTATTTATAACTTAGTATGTTTATTAATAAACATTGATGGAAACGATTTTAGTATATGCTATTAAAGTTGAAACGTACTAACAACACAAGCAATAGATTATCGGTGATAAAAAAAGCGATTTAAACTGAAATTGTTCTCGGGCCGTAAACACAAGTGTAACGCCCAGTTGGTAATAACCTGTCGTAAAATTGCCACGTTGCTTGTACAAGCAAAGCAGTATCTGCACTAAAAATAAAAAAGAAAACTGCTGAAACAAAATAAACATATATGCGCCGGTAGTGAAGCATAAAGATTTCTCGGTAGAACCGGTCATATAAACTGTATAGTTAGAACATGGCACTTTGCAGTGATACATATCATTACTTCAATACTCTCTCAAGCGCTTTTTGGAAGCAATGTAGCTTATTATAAATCTTTCTTTATTGAAACTTTTGAATTCACGTATCTGTTATCATAGGTCCCACAATTTACCACTTGTGTAGCATATCCATGAAATCTAACTAAAGTTTTATTATGACGCTTGTGCCATTTGGAGGTTGGGTTCTAGAAGTTAATATTTGTGTAAAATGCTGGATCGATTAGCCTTCGACATAGCTTTTTGACAATTTGTGACTACCAACTCGTACGATTTCTCAACATAAACATATCTATTTTATCCAAGAGTTGGCCCAACAGTTTTATATTAATACCGTTTGACAAGCATAGAAATTTCATATTGCCATATATTCGTTGTGAAATAAGAATGCTTTGTTCCAGCCCGTCGGAAATTCTCATATTTGTTCTAGTTTCATTTCACCATGTCATGCATGCAGTAGGTAGGTAAATACATGTTGTTCTATACACACATATTCTTTATTCAGTTTTTGCTGTTTGCTTTATGGAATTATTTGTATGGGCGCCTCGTTTTTGTTTATCCTTTTGTTTTTGGTATATTTCGTTTGCTACCAAAACCGCATATGTGACGATGTGAAATGAAGGCAGATACTAGGGATGAATATAAATATAGTGTACATGTTTTGGTGACTCAATGTTTCTTTATTTTATTTGATTAATTTCATTAAAATCAGTAGATACAATTATTTATTTCCTATCTGATACAGAAAATCTATTCACATTTTTCCACAATGTGTATGTTATAACATGATCCAGTATTCCTCGCAACTTGCAGCATATAAATATATAAAGCTTTCATATGTTTGAACATATAAATATACAGCAGCACATATGTCGGATATGCTTTCTATTCCTTTATTTGGACCATCCGCAAACCCCTGTATTTCTTTCATAATCGTTTTTATTGCTTTTAAAGCAACAAGAAAATAAAATGACGTGCGCAATAAGCAAGCACATATTGTCGGTTACACGATATATTGGAGTTCTGTTGCATTTGCGCATGCATGCCCTTTGGAACGAAAATAGTTCTTCAAAAACCAATAACGAGATATTTTGCCTTGGAAATGGAACATTTTTCATATGAAATACTTATTCGACTGAAATTTTAATAATAAAACTTACTTATTGCATTTACAATTTTGATATACTTTTAGCATAGTGTTTTTGCAAAGACTTTTTTTTAAATACAGTACTATATGTAGATTTGGCGTTGGTACACTTCATTGTACGGTGGAGCAATTAAAATTGAAAATAAAATAAAATATTATTTCTATCAATGTTTACATTTATAGGGGTACCTTCTAGAATCTCAGCTAACACTTTTTAACCTTGATCTGTGCTTTATTTTTACCTTATTAATACAAAGATTTACATCCGCCGTGACGTACGACTTTTCACATTTTTTTATTAACAATTCATGCATCGTTGCAAGTTTACTGAAGCGCATAATGTGGAGGTGTATGAAATTTGCTTTCATAACTATGCTTTGGAATGTTCATTGCATTGAGGTAATATAGTGAAAAAAAGTTGGCAATGAATAGTTATCGAAGATTTTGAGAAGCAAGCAGCTTTAATATAAATAGGAATTGATCAAGTTTAGATTTTGTTCAAATAAATTGTAACCACTCACTATAGAAGATTATATAAACAATTTCATTCTTTATCCAATAGTTCAGGTGACCATTGTGCATCGTTTGTTTTCTCTTTTATTATACACAACGCGTTGCGCTAAACGATTCGCAAACGCGAGACCATTAAATGGAATAAGTGCAACTAGACCTCCTCGCAAGAGAACGAAACATACAACACACAATACACAATGCAAAATACAAAACAAAAATTAAATAAAACAATCACATCCGACTACGAAATGCATAACTATTACTCTTCGGCGAGGCGGCGGTCCGCGCTGTAAACCGCCACCAGAGACGTCGAAAAAATTACAGTTACACATGCTATATACGCCCGGGGAATAAATAAATTTACCCACCTTTCTCTACTACGAGTGTTTGTTGTACATTATATGGGGTAATAAAGTAATACAAATTACGTATATAAACGCAAATAAAAATGCCTTGATACTGGCGGTGTAAAGTTTAGGTTTTGGGAATTAATATTGGCTAGTAGAATATCATGAGGTAAAATTACTGAACCAGTGGTATCACGTTTAAATACTTATATATTAGGGATATTTTCTTTAGATACCACTATAGAAGTTCTGTATACATAAAATACACGAATATGCACGATTTCTCAAAACATTTAGTTTTATGTTTTAACTTTTTTTACTACTATTTATAATCTTGTCAATTTTACTACACCTTTGGTGATTATTGCGGAACTTCTTTATTACGTTTTTTAAGTCTAGATGGCCATTTATTTCTTTGTATGAAATTTCGACTATAGCTTTTGCAAATCAAGCAAAAATTATTAAATTTTTTGTGTGTTTCTAGGCAACTGGATCCTCTCGTCTCTGGACCGACTCTACAATTAAATAGTTAACAAATTTTAAGATAATCCACTCGTGTTTTCATTGTTACATTTCCTTTCCAATTAAATCGTTTATTTCAAATCATCAACAATTTCATCACTTGGAAAACTGACCAACTAACTTTCCGTCCATTCCGCTTATTCAATTACCAGTGTACAAGTTGGTAGATCCAGAACAGAATCACTTCCGTGCTGGCCAACTCGGTAGCTTTGAGTTTCGCTTTGCGGCTGACGACTGCAGTTTGTGCAGTTGTTTTGTACATAATTTAATTAGTAATCGTTCTCGCCTTGCTCTCGCACTGTTTCCATGTATCGGTCTGCAAAACCTCCTAGTCCGAGGTTATGGACACAAAATGCACAATACACAATACACAATTTTGTTTCTAATACTTACCAAATACTGTGAATAAAAGTTTTTTTTTGCATTATTTGATACTGTTGACAATAAATAGTTCATTCATGCTGCTGAATGTTTGATTTCTTTAATTCAATGGCATTGTTTCTTACACTAGTGTAATTGTTCTGTAATCTGCCTATGAAAACAATAAGCAGAAATTGTTAACAATACATGAGAAGTAAGGTGGAACATAATGATCGGATGTTAATTAATTCGCTCAATGGAGAATCCACTAGAACTATAATATAAAACCACAAACAGGAAAAATGTGATGAGTAAAATAAAAATAAAAATATAATAGTTAAGAAAAGAGAAAAATATAAAAGTATCTAAATGAAATAAGTGGGTAATTAACGGTTTTTGACAAGAATGTCAGTACAATTTTATTAATTAATATTTATATTTTTAATAACACAACATATTTTTTTATTATCTCTTTTATTTACAACTGTCCAGTAAAGGACATTCAAAAAATTTGATGAATTTACAATAGTCGGCCGAAAATGGACATTGTATACTACAAGGGCATGTTGGAAAAAACAATTCAGTAGTTGTTTTTCCATTCGATATAAAATTCACAATATTTTATTGATAATTATATAATTTTAACTATTTAGTTATTGAATAATTGCTTATAAATAATGATTAAGTTATTTCCATTTTTGTCAGGAGTGTTGATTGCTTAAATCTAGTGGCGCTTTTCTTTTCAATCTTCTTGGATAGTTCCCTGTTATCAATGAGTTTGCTAATAAATTTGGGTGACTGATTAGCTTGTTTCTATACTTGTGAGCTGTTTTTGTTATTATTTCATTTATGGTAGATGTATTCGTGTCGGCATGAATCAACCAGTTGGGAACATATTTTGGAGCTCCTAAGGCAATTTTCAAAAATTTGTTTTGAAATTTCTGTATAATTTCTATATTAGTCTTATGAGCACTGCCCCACATTTGTATACCATAACACCAAATTGGTTTGAATAAAGATTTATATAAAAGTAGCTTATTGTATGAGCTTAGTTTGGATTTAGTCCCTAGTAACCAGTAAAGCTTTTTGGTTTTTATCTCAAGCTGTTGTCTCTTTTTTATATGAGTTCGCCAATTAACTCTATTCTGAACATTGTTTTACTAAAAATCAGACTCATCACATAAATTCATGTAATATGCATGCAAAAAGTACGTAGCCCCACACCAAAATTTCGGGCTAGGTACTTTGCAGCTCTCGGAAAAACGTAATTTTTGGATGGATTGAAAAACTTGGAGGACCTCGCTGGGCCAAATGTATTGAAGGTTGAAGCAGATTATGCTGCAAGATAAATTGCTACGGCAATGTTTTTAATTTATAGACTTATAGACACGTATTGGAGACTTTTTTAAATTTTAGATTAAATATTTCTTCTGTTAATGCTCCTTTATGCAGTAATGCGATTAAAATATTTTGGAATTCTTCATATTACTTCTGTCTAAATTTGTCTGCCCTATGCCCTACGACTACCTATTACGCTCTTTGTGTAATATAGTATAATACATAAAGGCAAACGACGCGACGCGACGGCATAACCGGTAGCCGTTGGGCGAGCTTTGCCTTTGTCTCAACCGAGACGGCACTCGGCACCGCAGGCGGACAAACTGCTCGGCTAATTATCCATAGAGACAATGACGGAACTCCCAAAGTCTATTACCAGCACGATATATGTGGTTTATGCGTGTCAAATGGATCAAGAATTGATATGTTTGCGTTGTAATCATCTATTACGTGAGTTGTCATAAAAATGACTTGAATTAAAATATGTACATATTTCTGCAATAAATAAATAAATCTTGTACATTTTAATTAGCCATTGATTACATACATGTCAAATGGTAATTACCATATTTATGTTTCAACTATGCAATATGTAGCATAACATAAAATAAACTAATGGTCTTTAGAATATAATCTGACATATTTGCGTGGAACATGTCTTGTCATATTGTTTATTGCCTAAGGCAACTCGTTCGTATGTAATTGGTACATTGGTTTTCCATCGCGCGCCTTGATAGCGACAGGGATATATTTATACTAAACATATATTCTTGTTGTAACAATTTACGATTTAATAGTATACGAATAAAACATTCTCGAAATTACTGTGTACAGCTGATAATACTTAAGTGGATACTTTATAGTTGTACAAAACACTCAACAAATAATAAATAAAAAAAATCTGTCAGATAAGCAAAATCATTTTACGGCAGTCAACATTAATTGACATTGAATTGAATATTACAATAAATACATAGTAATATTTTTATTGTCGAAGCATTCTCTCTCTTTTATCACGTTGAATACATAATGAATTGGGCTATCGCTATTGTATTGTCGGATCATTGTTCAAGAATCAATCATAAAAATTATGACGTTTTTATGGGCGTATGTTATGTTTTCTTTGTTATTTAAACACGCTAAAAAAACACAGGTACGTACAGATGTATATATACTTTATACAAACAGGATCGTTTTAATCCAGATTTTTATCAAATTTTATATCAATTTATATAATAATTGAATTATGTTAACACGTTTTTTTATATAATACAAATAGTTTATTATGCACTTGTGTGACCTTGTTCTACTCGTCTAGTTTTTTTTTTGGGTTTGGCGGGCTTTGAAAATTTAGCACGGTGTCTGTGTTTTTTATACATTTGAGTTAAATTTGTTTACATCATTAGATTTAAGTAATCAATCATTTGCCATGATATGTTTGTATAATGAATAACAAATAGACGTTACATCTAATTATACAAGTATCGTTATTTTTTGCTTGGCAGACTTTAATATTGGACATGACTAAAGTGAAATTCTCAGCCATTTCTAAGTTTAATTAATCCGAGATTTCAGTATCATCAGCATCACAATGCAAAGATAATAACTCTAAAAATATAAATTAACGTTGAATCCATTTTCACAATTACTTACCTGGTAAACGCAGCAAAATTATAGAGCTCGCGGTTGGAAATTCATAATGGATAGCGGAACAACTATATTAATTACGTTGTTGAATAATTATAATTAATAGTTTGCCACGGCGCGTTCGTATGAGCGAGCTTGTCGGTATTAAATGTTGCAAATAAAATGTAAATGTGCAGCGGGCATGTACACATGATCATTGGTAATGATAGATTATTTTTCAAAAACTGGCACGGCGGATTATGTAAAATATTAAGACCAACTATGTTTTTCACTGACTTTTGTATTAAACAGGTTGTTAAAAGTTGTCCTGTAAGAATAGAGCACCACTAAATAACAAGTAACTACCTTAATCCACTTATAAAAAATTTAAACAAAAATGATGATGAATAGAAGATTAGAAAGATGGCCTAAATAAAAAACTTTTATTAGTAAAAATTTCTCTCTTGGGAAGTAAGTTGGCTGGTAATCTGATGAAATTCTAAGGTTCTTGTTTATACTAAACAATTGGTAAAAAAAAGTTTTAGAGTTTGGTAGATAAGATTTTGGTATACGATATATGAATATGTAATTTGTAATTTGTTGCATAATCTAAGCACGATAGTAGCATTTAACCAACGCGTTTAAATTTTTTTGAATCTTTCATTTTTTGTATTAATTTTTTATACAAGATTTGGAAAATTGTAGGAAGTTGGTGTATGACATTTTTGGATTTCAGCAAAAAAGGGCAAGATTTTTTTTTATTTCTGATACTTTTACAACTATCCACGTATAGTAATTATATTGGCTTATAATGTACAACTTAACTCTATAAATATATGTATTAGCTGAAAAAAGCCCACAGTTATATTTTGTCCATTATGAAAGTTGAATGTTAGCTGTATTATTTAATAGTAATATTTTTCTCCTTATTCTTCCTTATACCATCGACAGCAGAGATTTAGCCGTAGTGAAAGTCTTTTATTGAAATTTATTTTTCATATTTCGTGGGGATCATGGTCTCCTACCCTTATTTATATGCGTCGGGGATATTTATCGTTCGCGGTATGTTTGCGAGCATTGTTTGTTATTTACATTATCCCATCGGGTATGAAATTGTAAACATGGAACTTTCATTCATAAATTATTATTGGTCCGAGGGGGCGTACGCCGCGATTATTGTTAAAGTGCATCGATGTTTATCAGCTTTGATAATTGCTTTTTGGGGTTTTGATGATCGATGGGGCTCTTTAACGATATTAATTATATGTTGGTTGCTATAAAATATAATACGTTTAATGAATCATATTGTTCCGGGTATTATTACGCCTATTTAATTTATTGATATGCATTATGTTGTATCTGTAGATATTTAGGCTCAGATTAATAGTAGAAACATTTTATAAGTTTAAGTACTTATAATATGTATACATGTATTATTCAAATTGATATACTATAATGGCAATATAAATAATAGCTTTCTCAGCTCTCGCTTCTACATCTTAATTTCATCTTACGTATCATTTATTCTTCACGTATATAATTACACAATGCTTTTCTCATTAAGCTCTCAGGCTACAATTCTCTTCGCTGACGAAAATGATGAACCCAAAGTATTTTGATTGACTTTTAATACACTCTGCTCGTACGGTGTTATTTAATTAACACTTACGAAATGTCAAGATACTGCATAATACTAATACATTGCTCAGTTGAATAAAATAGACACCAGGCTGGTGGAAACTAAAATAATATTGTAAGATTTCAATTTGATAATTGTTAGTGTTTGTAAATGATGTTGAATATTGATTGGATAACGTAAGATGTATTATTCAATTAACATGTCAAAGAAACTAACAGCTTATGTTTGCAGATATTTGATAAAAAATGCATCTTTCTTGTTTGATCTACTTCAGATTCATGGTGAGATCACAAGTGGGTATATTTTTCTGCTTTGTAAGATAAAAACTTCTAGATGTTTTTAGATAGCAGTAAAATCTACTCAAGATCTCTCTCTAAACCTGACGTTTATTTATAATTATCTCTTTTTGCTGGTATTCAATTCTAATACGAAATGTGATTGATCATTCAGCCATTACTTGCGATGCGATGTGGCAACTCGGATTACTGCATCAGCCAGCAGCAGCGCAGTTCATTAATTTAGTGTTGCACAATTGGAAGATAACGACAAAGTTAATTAATGGAAATGAATAATGAATGATAATTTGATATAATTAAGTATCAGCATTAGTATGGACTTGTGGTATTTAATAATGAAATATCTCAGCATGAAATAATGATACTTAGTATTAGTTATGGAAATCACTATTGGTATTTAGGATTCGGTATTTGTATTTACACGCTATGTTAATTGCGGTTGGTCCTAAAAGAAAAGAGAGCTTAAAGAAAACAATTATATTTGCGATAATTTTAAGAATGTTATTAATTATATATTTTTAATTATTGATCGCTTACTTACTCAAAGTCCATACATTTTTAAAAGCCTTACCCTATTTAGAAGGCGACTCTCCAATAGTTTTTTTATTTTGGTTTTAATATAATTTCCATTAGATGCCAACAAATTAGTCTCTTATTTGCTAATTGTGACGATATTTTAACGTGAATCATATTCTTATTTTATCTGAATTTTTATATGAAGACTGTAAATGGTTTGGTAATTTAACAGATGGCCATTAGATGACAACAGTAGTTTCTAAATGTGATACTATACTTAATTACTATTTTTAATTTGTTTTAGTACCATTAATCTGAAAGGTTTTCATTTTGTATTACATTTGAGATCATAATCTTAAGTGAAAATTGGTTACACTGCTTGATATAAAGCTGGTCGAGGTGTAAAATCGAACCAGTAGTCTCTGGAACATGTGTCTCAGCCGCCAGCTCGATAAACCATTTTTTATTTTATTTTATTTGACCAGCAGTCAGAACTTAAGGGTTTTTTAAGCTTTAGTGATGAATTTTCACAAACTACCTCGGCATTTTGTAGATGGCAACCCAAACAGTTGTCCCAACTCTACCTGGTGAAAATTTATCATTACATTTTTAGTGATTGAAACCAATTTTGATTTGATTTCATCGTGAACAGAATTAATTTCATCAACACCTTCATAACATAACGATCAGTGACTGACACAAAGAGAAAAACGAGTTGAACAATATAATGGCTTTAGCAATTCGATGTTAAGTTTATGTATCCGGTGTTTCAATTACTGACCATTTACACATCGATCTCGGGCGATAAATTATGTTCTAATAATTACTAAAACTAGTATTAGTGGCGGTTCATTGCACCGCCTCACCTCCTCACCTCCTCACCTCCTCATCGTCAGGATCTGTTGTATGTATAGTTGTTTAACGACTTTTGTGTTAACGACCATGTTTGACCATGTTTGGATATAACCGTGTACAAGTTGGCGGGTCCGTGTTCTATCCCTGTGTACCCGTTGCTTATTGCCAACAACTTGTACAACACAACCGACAAGACCGCGGCCGGGAACGAATTATTCGACCATTAGCGCGAGAGTTGGTGCGAAAAATAGAACGTTTTGCTAATCTAGGGCAATATTGACTTTTTTCTACATTCAATAATTTTTGGTTACTAACAAACGAGCGATGCAACTGATTTTTATAGAATAATTATTTGCTATATAAACAACATCAGAACATGGCAAAGTATTTTATGTGTTACTGGGATCCCATTTTTATGAGACAAGATATTCAGTTCATATTTAATAGTTGGCTTTCCTAAAATTAACAGACTTTTTGAATTTTGTTTAATTTTCCTTGTGTTCATATTTTTGATTTTAATCGAATTTTATGAATGCTAATGCATCGATTGGTTAGTATTGACGTTAAGCATTCAATTATAAAATTCTTTTTTATTTTATTAAATTAGTTACGAATCAATTTTATAGGGCAGATGAACAGAAGATGCTTGTGCTTGTTTACTAGAGCTTTGAATTTTTGAAAAAAAAATTATTTTATTTATTTATTTTAAACATAGCTCACAGAATAGTTCCAAGAGGACTTAAAAATACAATTATTATACATATAATATGGATAATTTGCAATATATAGTATAATACATAATGCACTTAAAAACACAAAATTGCCTAAAACAGAATGGAACAATATTATTTAATTACATAGAATAAGATAAAATAATAAAAGATATTTAAAAAGAAATAAAAATGATAACTTGAACAGATGAGCATGAAGAAAGTGTTATGAATAGGCGAATTTAAGAGAGAATTAAATTTAAGAGTAAATAAATAAATATGCTTGTGCTCTTTAATAAAATTATGGTAAATTATGGTAAAGTAGTATAAAAAGTTTTTACACTACTTTACCATATAGTAAAGTTTTATAAAAGCAAAGGAATCGATTGATTTGTATTAACTTCCGTGTATTTATTTAAGGTTTGTTGCATTCAATTGAGTTTAAAATCAATAATGAACAAAAAAGATCATGCTTTTGTTCTTCTAGAGTGCATGGGAATCATCATTTGGTATGTTGTGGAAATTAGTTAAATATTAGTATTTTATTTACTTAATTCTTAGAGCTCTAATTCAGAAGTATAGCCAATTTGACATGAATTTATTCAGAAACTGCTTTATATACTGTTTGAAATTTCTTACCGCCCTAATTTGATTTATATCGATAGTAATAATTTACTAATGCCCAATATATACTATTTATTATCAACTTATTCCATTGAATGCAACATTAAATTTAACATGTATTTTTTTTCTACACTCAATTTTTTTTTAAATTAGCGTTTAACGGGGTGATAATAATGATTTTAATTACTCAATTTTTAAAGACTTGCATGATTACCATAGAAATAGATAAATCAGTTAAATGGATAGTCTTCTAAGTACTTCCAAATATCTTGCATTCGTTGGTTTGTTTGCTGTTTGCATAGTAATAAACGAAGCATGTGTACATACTTCTTCATTCGTTTACACGACGTGTAGAAATAGAAAAGACTAAAATTATCACCAACGTAAATTTACATATATATTGAAACAGTTTTTTATATAAATTAGACCAACATTCTCTGACACATTCTTCTATTTTTTGTCGATGTTTTATAATGTGACACCTTGTCATGTTCGCGAATAAAATGCTTGCATGATAAAAGACATGAAGGCGAGTTGGCAAAAGATGTTTATTTTTACTAAAATTCCATGGCGATAATAATATACATTTTCACACTTGCTTCGTCATTGTCATTCATTCGCCGGTCGGTAATTAACAAAACACATGCCCGCACCCGTTTGTCACACGAGTTATGTTTTTTGTCAGATTTTTTGGCTATTTCTGTCACATATGGAGAGCAATGAACTTGGTAAAAAATGTAAGTAATAATTAAAAGCGATAGTGTTACAAATCCAAAATGCCATGGAAAAAATTCACACTGATTAGCACTGTTCGATTAAAATAAAAACGTCATTGTTTTGTAACAAAAACCGCTCCTCTGATAAATTTTTCCTAATTGCTGTCGATAATACATATAAACGATGTTGATTCTCATTGCCAGATTAAATGAACATAAAATATATTAACACTACGTGTGATAACAAGTTTTCATGTATATATTTAGATTACTAAACAAGAATGTTATCTTATTTAAATAGAGGAAATCTCAAACGATTCGTGTCACAATTTGCAGACTGTGTGTTAATGTACTCGTTTCTTGTATGTATATTTGAACAAGAGGTAATCTTACCGGACACGTTAATCAAACACATAAATCCACGGTCCTAGCGATATTTGTTATTGCTCTTTAAACAAATCCCAATAGATTTTATGTTTGTAATTCAAATGTAAATAACGTATGATTGCTGAGATACTAAAATCTTAGGTTGGAAGTGCTTGATAACTGAAGTCTTATATTTGTATTTATATTCATCGTCTGTCTTTTTTTTAATTTGAACACTTTTCAAATCCGAAATTAGTCACATGAACAACATTACTATTAATCACATTGAGTTATTGAGGGTATCACAACTCGCCTAGCAATTTTGTATGTAACTTAATTTTTCACATAGTTCATTATACAAAAAAATCTTCAGGATGTTTTTTTATTATATTAGTGTAAAAAATTACAAGAAATTATACAGTTTAAAACTAGAACTTAGCTGGTTTCAAAATTATGTCTTAAAAGCGAATTTCAATTTGTATAGTTAGTATAAAAAGTTCAATTTGTATTACTATCTACTTCTACTATGTGTTCCCAGCTACAAACCACAAGATTTTAAATGTCTATTTACTTTCTTTTTAAAATAGTTTTCCAATACTTCCGTGAACAATGCTCGTTCCTTTCACAATTCTTAGATGAATCGAATAGCATATTTGTTTTTTACTTCATTCGTTATTATTGAAATATTATATAGTTGTAAAGATGTCGACGCTGCTTGTACGCAATCGTTGAGTGTTTTCAATAAAGAACACAGTTTAGTATAATATTGACACAGAGTTTATATTTATAGTGATTGTGCTAATACACGTTTTGTTTGCACAACACAAATACCACCGCACACAGTTCAGAATACTTGAGATTCTTGGCTCTCAAACTTACTAAAACAAAATGTACTCAATAAAAATTTTTTTTTACTAGGTAATCCAATTTTCTAAACACTCCTTTAGCATTAGTCCACGATCCTTCCAAATACCTCAAGGAAAGAAAAATTACTAACAAATAAGATAATATTTGGTCAATAAATAATTATTGGTTCTCTACTAATTAGTTACATACATGATAAAATAATAACAACGTTAGTTATCTGACAAAAAACATTTACAAAAAAAAAATCAATGAAAGTTGCCGAACAAAAATTTTTAATTACAATTTTTATGAATATTTACAAAAAATATGAAGAATATATATTCAATCACAATAATATATTCTGATAATAATTATAATTATAAAAAAATTTAAATGCACTAGAAGAATTATATTTTTTAGGTATTACTACCATGCCCGGCCACGCTTTGCTGTGGCTTTTATTAAAGATTAAAATTTGAATCTGAGGGATATAATTTTCATATATTGTTTAGCATATGTAGAAGCAGTCATATGATCATTTTTGATGTATTATTATAATTATTTTAATATTGAATTTCTAAATATTTTCAATCATTACAATGGAACAGGGATATAATGGTTTTATGATAAAATGAAGAATAAGGTTGTCTATGTATAATAGTAAAATCAGTTATATTTTGATGATCTATTTTAATTTATTTCTTAAATTGAATAATATGTTTATTGATTATATTATTTAGTTTCTCTATATTAATTGAATTAGTTGTGGAAACAAAATTTTTATACTCACATCGACGAAATAACACTTGAACCAATATTTTCATCCATTTGCATTTATTGGCATAGGATTGGCTGCTACAATGTAAACTGAATATATATTTGTATATATATATATATATATATATATATACAGGGCCGGTCCTGGGGTCCTTTGCGCCCGCATGCAACTTTTTTTCTAGCGCCCCCCCTATTAATTTTAACTGTTTTAACAGTTTATCATTAATATTATATAAATATTTACATTTTTTAAAAAGTAGTTTTTAATTTGATTGGATTTAGTACACAAAAAATAAGATATAACCTAAAAGAGTATAAAATACATTGATTTTAAATTTATGTAGAAAACCGAGGTAATTTGCGGGTTGATTATAATCAAATATATTTTAAATTTTCAATTATTTTAACGTATGTGAAAACTAGCTTGTCGTTTTCAATCATAACACTCGTATTTCATATTGGATTTTTTAAATTTTAATTTAATTTTATTTTTCACAATATCCAAAATTGCGTCGTAAACTTCTCCTTATTGATATCGTAGGAGCCGAATTGTATTCATCCTTGCTTTCTCGTTATATTCAGATTATCAGATTGTCGTTTTAAAGTTAAATTTTATTATTATTTTTATTATTTTAGAAGTATTTTCCAAAAATGAGTAAAAAATGCAAAGAAATTACACATTTCTTGAACTATATTGACAAAAAACTAATTATATTTGATTAATTTATATTTGATATGTATTATTTTGCAGAGTTAATAGTTATTAAGTTTAGAGTATGGACACCACAAGGTATAAAAAAAGCCTTAAGATTTTCGTTCCAAAATAAATTTTGCTTTCATTTTTCATATTTGTTTCATTTCCATAACTTTAAACACGCATGTCTTTAACATTTAAAGTTTATCAGATGCGAAACATTTGCAACAAAAACAAAAGTTACAATTCAATTTCTCGGAATAAACATGCCATTTTTTAAGAAATGACTCCCCATTTTTCATTTTCCCGATTATAATTTACTTATATTTTTTAACAAGTTCTGTTTCAACAAAATCAGCTCGTAATTTTTCGTCAATAATGCCCAATAATTAATTTAATCTTTCGCAGCTTTGCGCTTATGGGCAAACTAGATAATTTCTTTTTCGATTCCACCGTAACTTCAAACAAAGAAAAAATTGAATAAGTAGATTAAGCAATAAACAGAGTTGTTATTTACTCATTTGCAGAGTAATTAATAGGTTAATTGTTTCTACTAATATCACATTGCAGTTTCCGTATCTATAGTTCAGTTAGAGTGCTCATTATAATTTATCAAGCATTCTAGATTTTATATAAATAATAAAAAATATAAATAATATAAATTTAATTTCCGAAACTCGTTTTGGCGCCCCCTAAGGCGTGCGCCCGCATTTTTTGCATGCATCGCATGCAAGGCAGGACCGGCCCTGTATATATATATATATATATATATATATATAATAAGAATTTATATAGATAGCGTACTGTAAATACGACTCAGATGTCGAAACGGAAAACTTTGTTTACTTTATCCGTCTCACTGTGTCTACAATGTGTTGTTTGACTTCCAGTTTCTCAATTGTTTACAACGATTTAAACATTTTCGATATTTAATGAATAAAATGTTATAATAACTATATTTCATTGCAAATTAAAGTATAATTACCGTCGCGCCAAAAGTAAATATAGCTTTCATTTAGAAATATTGCTTCAATGGGCTGTACTAAATTTTTATCGGGGATTAATCTCTTTTGGGCCAAATTATATTAACTATGTGATTGGGTCAAATAAATTTTCAATATGATGAGCACAACAAGTTTAATTATATATGTAATTTAATACAATTTTATGTTAGCTTTTTGTAATTTTTGGGTAAATACCCGGAACTCCTATTTACATGTTACCCTCACTATTTTTTGAAGACATATTGTATGATTTAGTACAAGAAAATAAAAAACAATGTACTTGGAATTATTTTTACATAAAAAATCTCTGTTATATGCAGCGGACACGTTTCCTCAGGGTTTTGTTATTAGAATAAATTATTTCTTATACTGATTTCTTTTCATAATAAGTACTTGCCAATAATACTTCATCAATAAGATTTTACAAAATAAGTTTGAGAACAAACCTATTAATAATTCCAAACTTTTAGATAACTTATCTCATAGGTAATACGTGTCTCAAGTGGTTGATAAGTGTACTTGATGACTCGATTGTGTTTTTGGTTTTTATATGATATTTACATCGATACTTCTCACCAAGGTTAAAACATCATTTTTTTATAATATTGTCGTTATTGTGAGAATCACAATCACTTATGTAGTTAAAGAATATAATTATTTCAGATGGAAAGGCACTTAAATGTATTGATCAATTTCATAGTTTGAGTGGAAATTGTAGTGGAAAATTATTGATCTCAAAGTAATACATAGAAAAATTCTGAGTTTTGGAACTAAATTAAACCAAATTAGGAGAAAAAAAGTTTAGAAATTGATTCAATAAGCTTTTGACTATGGCATTGACGATTTCTTAATTTTGTTGGAGGGTTGTTTAGTAAAGGCTATTGTGAATTTTCGGATGGTGTTAAAAACTGCTTTTGTTGATGATATACACCATCAAAAGGGATATTGAGGATGTCGTGAATAATTTTATTCCTAAAAAAAAACAGTAATCGCCCTTAAGCTTTTCTCTACGAGGGCTTCTTCCGCAGAAGTGACGCTGCTATACGAGCCTAGAACCCGCGTATTCATTACATATCATATTCTGAAAAAAATATTTCGATTATGCAATTTACGCTAAATGAGCTCAAATTCCCATTTATCCATTATCATATCGAAAGTCAATTCCCCAGCACTACTAAGCTCAATTGATAATCCGGACGTATGCCATTACAAGCCATATAATAATCTATAGACAATTTCTCATGTACGTGTCTTGCATCTTGTATACAATTGCGCCGTTCCGAACTGTCTATAGAATTAATTACTATCTTCAATGTCTTTTCATAGACGTCTATCAGGGTATGATGAACGCTAAAATCTTGTTCACACGATATGTGATAAATCTTATGTTTTCACTTCGCTGGCGATATAAGATTGTACAGAATCATATGTGGCGAAGAAGAGGTCTTTGGTAATAAATATTTTATTATAAATTATTCCTTATGGTTAAAATAAGAAACTCTAATTTAATTGCACTTTAAATACTTCCTGAATGTATAATTTTTGACAAAATTGCCCGGAAGTGAATAATTTTTAATAATCCAAACCAATTCAATTTCTATTCTATAGTTTATTTATTGTTTTCTGAATTGGTTCTTTTAATGTTGCACCTCTAATATATTAATAATCTTTACTTCAAATACAAAGCTATAATACAAATACAAAAGCTAGGACTGAATTATATTTTCAAGTCATTGCTGGTTGTCCTTGTACAAAATTTGGTTTGATATTCTTTATAACAAAGAATTAGGATATATTTGATGAAAGTATCGATATATGATGTTTCAATTTAGTTCTGTTATTTGTGTCTTGATTTTAACCCAAAAAGCTCGTGCAGACCTAAAAAGTGCTTCGTTATCTATAAATTTACATTTCAATTTAGTTCGACACCCCTGTTTTTGATTGTTGTAACGTTTTCTCAAAAAGCTCGAGCAGACGGAGAAAGTGCATTGACCGTGCGCAACGTTAAGATATCAGACAACGGATGTGTCATTTGCTTTTGCATAAAATTGTTGGGAACATTAACACGTTGGCTGCCAACATGATGTTCAGAATCACTTATTAAATATAAATTCATACCATAAAGTTTATATGTTATGATGCACGTATGAAACATGCATAACGATTAAATATTCGCAACAGTGTTACAGTTTTCATAATATATTTTCAGTTAACTAAGTTCATGTACAATATCTATGATACTATATAATAGGTCTATATTACTATACTTTTCTGAATATATTTTTTAAACTTTGTTATTATTATTTTTTTTTTTTTAATAATTTTGATTCAATGGTTTAACTGTTCTAATTCTTGATAGTATCGTTTAATGCTACTAAAAATTAAAAAAATATTAAACATTGATTCAGAGATCAGTGTACAATTTAAATTTATATCCAGATATCATATCAGCAATAAAATTTCAATAATTCTTAATTACATGTATGTCAAAAGCCAAATAAAATCGCTCAGACTATAAGGTTTTGACTTTATAAAATTGAAAATAAAAAATGAATGATAACCTTTGCTGCTAACGATAAAGACATTAATTTTAGTTAGCAGTATCTTCTCATCGCTAATTAAGCGATAAATTATATTTTGTATAATAATGTTTGTATTGCGAATTTGTTGGACTAATTATTAAATATCAATCGATGTCTTGTTGCGATACACAACTACTCATGTCGCAAGATATTTTCATATCAACAAATATTCCGTTATGCAGGAAAAAACAATAAATAGATATTTCTTGTTAATGTGTCTTTTTAAGTCTTTTTGTAAAAGTAACATCCAAAATGGTATACTAAAATAGTTCTCATTTTTTTCAGGGCCCACCACAACCTGGACAGCCGTTCAAATTTACAGTTGGCGAATCATGTGATCGTATCAAAGAGGAATTTAATTTTTTACAAGCCCAATATCATAAGTGAGTAACGTATCAAAGATTTTTTTTATTAATAATTCTAATTATATTAATTTTACTAGTTTCAGCATACAACTTCTGAATGTTTATCGTCAATTTTCGAAAGTTCTTATTTTTATGTCAATATCTTTTTGATAACATCAATTCAAAATTCTTATAATTTTATCTAAATCTAGATGAGAATTTTATGATTGCTTCTACTAATAACAGTAACATGTTTTTTATCATGTACAATTATCTTCAAACTTTTTATCATACTTATTATTTTAATATCAGATAAACTGTGTCACTTATTCAGTATTAAAAATAAACATAGTACATGATTGCGTTTGTGAAACATGCCGATACTTATCTGTAATCAAATCATTTCTCAAATTTTGTTCAAGATATCAGTTTTATCCTATAACGTAATACAATTATTTGCCAGATGTTGTACTATGAGCTTGATTTGATTTTAAGTTGGTTATCATCATTGTGAAATCTGCAAATTCATTGATAATATTTCACATCAGGGATTTTTGTTTTCTAAAAGACCCATACCTCGATTTGCGTAGTTTTTTGTAACATTTTTTTATTAACTGCCTCGTTTTTTACTAAGAACTAATTTCACTGAGGATTTGGAACTAGCGTTGCGATGAAATATGAGGTATGGGTGAAATAATTGATTTTGACCATTAAGATTTGTAATCATATAATGTCATAAATGATTCGCTTTGTTGCACAGACGAGACAGTCATGAGATGTCATTGCTGTTATATATGAGCAATTGAATTGGACATCATTTTCTCTAACAGTTAATAATTTATTTTCATTAAATGTGAAAATGTTCTCAGGGACAGTCATCTAATTTGAGTTCGTCATGTTGAAGGATTTAAATTATGTAATTATCATTTTGAAATTTTCAGTTTAAAATTGGATTGCGAAAAACTAGCCAGCGAAAAAATTGAAATCCAAAGGCATTATGTTATGGTAAGACCATAATTTATTTGAAATTGAGCGTTTGGGATTTGTTTGATAGGTTTCTGATCTCAGAGGATGATAATTTTATAAATGAAGGTGATTATGAAATTAATCACATAAGAGAGATATCACAATAATCACATAAGAGAGAAGATAATTACGTTTTCATTGACTTAATTGTGGATGTTCGCTTTAATAAATTTGAATTAGAATATTTGTAGAGGTTTATAAACCATGTGAAATCGCATTTGCATATGCACTTTGATAACGGCATAAAGAACACAAATAAAAAATGTGCGTTTTTCTGCAAAAGTACATAATTATAGTTATACAGAAAATTGCGTGGCTACGCAATCATCATAATTGATGTTTATACGGCTAGCTTAGGAAACGCCATTCAATTTTGATTTTGTTGCCAGCATCGTGGGATGTTCTGCGCTTTTCTTATTTTTTTCATAGATGTGCATTGTATGATAAATTGCTATGTTCATCCCATTATATGTTATTTATTTCCGGCTTTTTAATTAATTAATTTCAGTGATATGCAACTCAATCGTAGCACACATACGAACAAAAGCTTGTGAACTGATATGAATTTAAACGTGTAAATAATGTATGCATATTTTAATAAAAATAATTTAGCAGTAGCATTTTAATTATTGCATTTTATCCAATTATTTTTAGCGAGCTTTGGCTATTCCGTCATCCGTGTGAAATTAAATAAACTGCAAAAAATGTTGCCAATTCGCTAGCCGCCCGCGTTTGGTTTATAACAGAATTCGTACATGCATAAAATCATCGTGTATAACTTTTTGTTTTCATTATGAATTTGTATTTCCATTTGTGTAATTAATGGATTAGTTATTATTTAACATATATTAGCCTTATGGTTGTGTACGTTATTATCAATGATATTGTCTTTGTATACATAATATACTCTGATATGACGCACTTAACAAAATTAAATAAACAAAATATTTGCCATGTATTTTAGCACATTTAATTTAGATAATTGAATATGACAGATTGAATGTCATAAAAAATATTATTTTTAACAATTTCATAGTGAAGGTAAATATCTTTGTCTTGACCATTACCTTAACTAGAATCTAGTCTTTTACTTCTGCCTTCCATTTAGCTTGTTGCTATAATAAATCGTTTTACACCATTAAAACCTCAATCACATGCCGACATAAATCTATATAAAAAATAGTGATATAATTTGCTCTATCTTTTTTGCTTAGAATTAATAGTATTGGTAGCAAAGATCGTAACTATCTGTTAATTGGCTTTGCATGCCAACGACCGCACAGTCTACTTGCAAAACAGTATTATTATTAGCATTTGAACATGACATGGAAATTGTCACAAAATACGGGTTATTAATTTACATATGTGAGAATGGTAGTACATAGTAAAAAAACTAATAATTAATTAGTCAAACGGATTTTTCTTACGTCCTATGTAAAGATCTTGTTTGGGTTCATTATTTTTTTGAGGTTGCTTCAGTAGATTAATGAATTAAAATCATGCTCTATTTTTATGCTTTTTTCTCAGTCTCAAAAAATTTCTTTACCAGCTTTGTTATACTTATTTATAATATTTTTGTAAAATATTGCATCTTTTTACAAGTATTATTTTGATCACTTGAATGTCACAAATCATTAACATTATTAATTAGTTTGATTACTAGGTTTTACTTCAGCGACGCATGTCGTTTAGCTTCACTATATTTTTTACAAAAGTGTTGGAAAGCCTCAGGTCTTTTCCAGCATAAATTTTTTGTGCATGTGAATGCAAACAAAAAGTCTATTAGATTTGAATTTCATGTTTTTTCCTGGCGCTTTGCGTGAGATGAGGCCGGTGTGGCGATGTTTTTGTAATTTTATTCGCCCCCGGCTCGTGCTCGTATCCCCTTTTTTGCACGTCTGTGTTTTATAATATGCAAATATTTTTTTATACAGATTGTCTCTATTTTTCAAGAGTGTAATAGTATCTAATTACTGTTATTTAGCACATGTCTACTGAGAGAAATTTAAATTATATATTTTTGCTGAACGAAATTAATAATCAACACCGTGATTTTAAGTTAAAATCGAAAACAAAAACCAATTCTGATGTTTGCACTGAAAAATCATATTGAAAACTTTTTTTAGAGAGACATGAACTATACGAGCTTTTTACGGACATTTTACCTGAAAATCACATAAGAATTTTCGGTTTAAATTTTTTCCAAGACTAATTGTAAAACAAAAAATGCCCATCTCTTGTCGGCTCATGATACATTGTTGTATCAAAATACACATTCAAAAGGCAGAACATCCATTGCGTCGGTTGCATATAACTCGGCTTTATGATGAAGGTAATTGGAACAAAACATTTCGAAAAAACGAATGTACAAAGTACGTACATGTTTGCTACTGAGCGAATGGCTCTGCGTCATATGTACATATGAGCTACTGTTGAAATTGCAATACGATGCATAATATGAAAAGAGGTAGTGTATGTTTGTAAATTATACGGTTTGCTTCGTGTCGTTTGTATATCTCATAACAGGGAAGGCCAATGTTTTCAATAGATACGTAAATTTTAAACAAACTGGCTGAAGCTTTATAATATACCCACTTCATTCGAGCCACAGCGACAAGTCCAATATCAATGCACAATTTCATTTCTATAAGACAAATACTCTCTCCCTTTTATTCCTTTAATGAACCCTAATCGTTGGTACAATAGATAACTTCACCACTTTACTATTTATCTTATTTCTCCAAATATTTGATGTAATTCGAATGACGTATATAAAATGCATAGTGCGTGTTTGTGCCTGTGTTTCAATATATTTGCATTGATGTCATCATGAACGCAAGCAGCTACTTCTATGTTAATAAATCTGCAATATATTAAAACAAATATTGATAGAGTTCAAATTTACCACTCCTATAGAACGTTCAGAGCAACCGTGGAAGTTATTATAGGCTTATATTTGCTGACAACCAAATTGTTGATTTTTGCGGAATTACATAAAATTCGTTTGCTGATGAAAAGTTTACCTTAAAGCTTCCTAATAAATTTCTGTATGATATATGAATTAATGAAACTATAAGAATGTTAAAGAAACTAAAGCTTGTAAGGTAACAGAGCTTATAGTCAAATCGAACAGCTTAAAATATTATAGGCCTATGAGAAGTGGTTTATTTACAAAAATTAATAAAAGTTTTATTATACGAATCAATATGTCTAGATAGCTCTGTCAGTTTAGGCTCTTGCTCATATATTTTGTGTCCGGATTTCTAGTTATATTATAGTTATAATTAGAAATTAAAAATTATCAGGTTTAAATCTTGCCAACTCAAATATTTTTGCAATATTCAATTATTCAAACATCAAAATAGATTAAAAGAAAAAAATTAATTATACCCTGACGGGATTTGAACCCCATCATTTTTAACTCTCTTATCTATAAAATCTTTAATCTATATATCACCATGCAAAATTTCATCAATATTATATTTCATTAAGAGTAAACCTGAGTTTTTCTTTGTTAGTTACAATTTTTCCTTAATTTTGTATTAAATTAAATCTTGTCAACTCAAATATTTTTGCAATATTCGATTATTCACATCAAAATAGATTAAAAGAAAAAAAAGTACGCTGACGGGATTTGAACCCGATCAATTTTAACTCTTTCATCTATAAAATCTTTTATCTATATATCACCATGCAAAATTTCATCAATATTCCAGAAGAGTAAACCTGAGGTTCTTTTTGTTAGTCACAATTTTTCCTTAATTTTGTATATTAAAAATTTTAAAAGCAAGCTAAGATGGAAGGTGTACAAAAAATAATTTTATTTTTGTAATTATATGTTTATGCAAAAAATACTATTTTTTTAAATTTTCATACATTAATTCCTTAACAGCAATTTTATCAGTTTGCCAATTTGCAACACTTAGAATTTACTATTTTTTTTTAATTTTCATATATTATTTCATTAACATCAATTTTATCAGTTTGTCAATTTGCAACATTTAGAATTTATCAATCGTATTACTGTTCCAAATTTTGCACAGTCTATTTGCTAATACATTTTCTTTGTTTCGACGTCTATATCAGCCATCATTGTGTCTCTACATCATATAACCCTGTACCTTGTATTGTGTATGCAATAACAGACATCGTATATGCATTATGAAATGTAATCTCTTTCGAGCATCGGCCGTTTAATCCTGTACTAATTCCCTTATGCACGGCCTCGAGGGAGCCCCCGAACCGCGCTCGGATGCGTCATGTCGGGAGGAGAAATGCGTGTATTATATTCACGGCTGCATTGGCACGTCAAAACATATTTTGGCAGTCGCGAGTTTCTAATTAAATTCGGCGCTAATGAAAACGTTCGAGAAGCGGAAATGTTTGCGGAAAGTTTGCTCCTTATTTGCTGTGTAAAATTACAGTTATTTTAACTTAATTCGATATTCGGTGGCGAAATGTCGCTTGTAATAACAGATTGAAATGCTTGGCGACGGTCAGTGTATAGTAGAAGCAAATAAGTGAGCACAATATATTTACATTCGAAATTCCGGATGGTTTTTCTTTCACCGTTTATTTCATCATATATTGATCAGTAGTCAATTTAAATCTGCGGTGCCAATTAATAGCATAACGAACTCTTCAGCGTTTCAACAAACATTGCGGTATGAACATCGAGGGACCAAATTCCGCCACACACTCCATCATATCCGATTCGATCATCATTTCACGCGGATTTCACAATTGTGTGCATATTTCAATGCCCGGTCAGGAGTCTACCTACCGATCAGTTATATTTGGCTCATATGCTCAAATAAACTGAGAGCTAGAGCTTTGAATGTTTTTTTTGACAAACAACAACGAAAAACGTGTTATAGTGTGTCTATATGCATTATTTTATATTCTGCTGTAAGCATTTTATATAAAATGAAATCCAATTCCCAACGCTTGTTGGTAACTACTATAAATGGATGAATATATAATTTTCACATTTTCGTTTTACAAAAAGCATTTTTTTTGTTAATTTGTGCATTGGAAAATTAATTAAGGAATTATATATTAATGAAATCGATATTTTAAATACAGAAATAATTTTTACTGTTAATAATTAAATTTTAATAATTAAATTAAATGTTTTAAAATTTTCTGCCGGAAGCTAGATTTGATCATTTGATCATACGAAATATTTCAATTATTTCATATAATGAATAATAGCGAATCCAAATTGCGAATGCCAAATTTCAAATTGTAGTTTTTTTTATGTGATACATATGTTTTACAATAATTTACGAGTTTAGTTCTTGTAACTCATTAGACTTCTCAAAATCTACGTAATAGCTTTATTATTTTATTTTGTGAGATTAATAATTTACACCGGCTTCTATCCCAATATGATTTCATATACACTGGTGGTTTATTAATCTCCCCACCGTGCCGCTGAAATGGTTCATCGGCTTGATCAATTTTGGATATGTTTTAATTACAAAACCGCGTTTGTGGGAAAACATCATCCAACAAGCGTCGTCCTTTGTTTTGAAGAGCAAATTTGCATTGGGTTATGCTCTTGTCAAGACTCCTATAGAAATGAAATGTTTTCAGTTGTAAGCTTCCGTTCGAAATCTTGTTAGGTTCATATATATCATGAAGAAATTGATGTAATTTTACACCAGAAAATCAATTATAAAGTCAAACTAGCTAAGGATTTGGATATAGTACTCGTAATTATGAAACAGAACGATACTTGCGGTATATTTCCTTAACTTAGTACTTTAGAAAAGCTTTTTACCAAAGCTCACTTGCAGTATTTAAAAGAAATTGATGACGGGCTCCGATTGTAAGGATGCATGATTTTTAAAAGAAAATTATGTATCGGTTTATTAGGAGTAATTATTTATTTGATTGAAGTGTTAAAGCAATTTAAATTTTTAAAAATAAAAGATTTCCTTATGAGTTCATGCAGTATAATGACCGCTTTTGCAAGTAAGGCAATGCTGTCCAGATATTCATAAAACAAAAATGATTGATTTACAAATTTTCAGTCAATATCAAGTTCTGATGAGTATATGCTTGTTAATTTTTCATTGTGTTTATACTACCTATCCCAAATTACACCCCAACTATTACATGTTTATTTCTACCCGTTAGAAGTATTATATATAATCTACATCACATAGGCGGTATACATTCTGAACAAGGTGTACGATGACATAATGATATTTAATAACATGATTGTTTCATGAATATTTTACTAATAAGAACATAATTAACGCTTTTCTACATCGTATAATTCCCGTTTTGACATTTATTCCAGGGAAAATTGTACGGCGTGCTGAGAGACCCGCTTCTTATCAAATATTTATAATCCGAAGCCATTAGTCTTGTTGTGACGTAAAATATCGATAACAACGCCCATAATGTTTAACTTATTGTTGTCGTGCTCATTTATATTTACTCAATGTATTTATAGATACATACACCGCCGAACATTTACAGTATATCACATTCGTATGAAGTCACTCAACTGTTGTGTAAATGTCGACTGAATAGTAATCAGTATGTTTAAATTGAAACATTGTACGTTATTATCTCGTGAAAACAATTATTTTATTTGCTTTTGAATATTGGAACCGGGTCGTGATTGGATGACATCGATTATTTACAGATCAATGAAATAACTTGGATTTATCTTGAATATACATTGCATGCTATGTGGTACTAATGCAACTATTCATTATTTGAGTACTGACATTATTGAATTTTTATGAATATTAATGAGTGCTTTGAATAATATGCTATTGTTTGGCTACTCAATTATTTTTCGATGACATAGGAAGTTTGCTTTAATAACAACAATATTATTTATTTAAAATACATCAATAAAATTAGATTCTTGCATGTAATTTGTAAATGACTACATTTTTAGATATCTATTATTTATTAAATTAAATTAAACAAAACAAAACAAACAGTAATTGATTTTTGTGGTATATTTTTAAAACAAATTCGCCAGATAAACTCTCATAAGAATCAAATATTATTTTAATACATGTGCGAATTCTTGGAGTACTAATTATTGAAAATATTATTATTGTTGTTTTCCAACATAATTCTTGAACATATTATTAGGAAATTTAAATGTTATAGATATTTAAAAAAAATCATGCAAGAAACTATTTCCAACTAAAAACATTTTTATTTATTTTTGTATAAATTGCTCATTCATCATTAATTAATATATTAACATTTATGTGTATTGTGGCTTCATATGGGCTTTTGCTTTGTTTTCTTTTTCATCTCTCCACCATCATCTCCGTTGTGTTTTTCTGGATGAAACAAAAACACACTGAACCAACCACGAACACATTACGACACTTGAACATCGCATGTTGGAATTCTGCAACCGACTTGATATTATTTTGCAACCAGCCTGAAAATGGAATGCGAGAAGCTCGTGCAGGAGAAGACGGAAATGCAAAGGCACTATGTCATGGTAAGTGCAACCTTAACACATCATACCCCAAAACTCGAAACACACCTGTAATATTTGTTATTCCTTTGATGTGCCTGTGTTTCGTTTGTCGCTTTATGTTTCCCATGTCTGCTTTCATTTATTAGTGTGTGTGTGCGTTCGCAGAGAGCTTTTTTGGAAGCTTTTGAGCTTTTGTGCTTTTTGAATTTGCATTGCAATTTCACGCCGTGCTTTTGAACGATTCGCATACTATTTCATCGCGGTGTTATTTCCGTGCAACGCTATCAGCACATTTATTTATTTTTGAAGACTTGGTTCTTTGACAGCTCATATTGTTCTTAAATTTAAAACAGTGGAATAACATTTTAACCCTTATTTCATATTTTCCTTCATACTTGAACTCATTCAGCTTGTTACAGAGTATACTAATGGAAAGTTTTTATAGGTTGATAGTAGGGCTCATATAGGATTTAAAATTTATTTTTATCTTGTGCAAGTATTACCAAAACACGACACGTACATACTATATTAATTATTTTTTAAATATAAGCGGAATGAAATTTAAATATATATATTATATATCGATTCAATAATATTAGACGTTTAGTATGTAACTTCAACGTTAATTAATGATATTGATCAAGATTTATTATCATGATAATTTTTGTAGTTATTACCGTTTAGACATAAACATAATAGCACAATCTAAATTTTAGATTAATAAATCTTATTTGTATTTAGATTCTATTATTAGATTCTAAATACACTAAAATATAAAATTAGTAAATTCAATTGAAGAGAATTAATTTTATTTATTTGTTCTAACTAGTACATTAGTCGAAGAGAAATATTCGTAGGTAACTCAAATGGTATTCAATGCGAATTCTTTCAAAACTATGTCCCTACTAAAAATAACATTGGACGAAAATTTCAAAATCTATTTTTTATCAATTTGTATTTCTATTTATATATTTTATATTATTACTTATCTTAGAAAATATAAGCTGAATATTTTTTTACTCTAATTATTGGCACAATTTCAATACGAGTTTCAAAACTTTATTTCCAGAGCATTATTCGTATTACAATATTGTACCTACAATTCGAAATTTTTATTGCATTTCTTATAAATACCATTATTCCAATACCAAACATCTTTGCATCAATAATACTTTTTTATAATCGGGTAAGAAAAATCGATTTCACAATCAGTTATCGCGCAATCATAATAATGCAAGTACTATAAATATTGTTTTATGGTTAAAAACTAATACACAGCTTTATATCATGCCATGTTAAATGAAAAACATTTTGTACTGTTCCAGTACATTACATTTATTGATTGGATTTACCGCTTCATGTGCCGCACAAACAACAAGCTCTCACTCTGTTTTTTTTATTGATTCGTTGAAATATAATAAATGAAGTAACGAGTTATAATCCACGAACGCTAATCCAATATGTATTACTTTTCTGAATTGAGATATTAAATGAGTTTTATTACAGCCAGGCACGAATGTTCAATTTAAATTATTTTATTTGTATTAATCTCGTTATGTTTTGAAAGCCCAGTGAGCTTTTAGCGATCACTAATCTAAATAAATACATATTATATATGATTAAAATAAGCCTGCGATTATAATGGTTTTGTACTCATTTGTTATTCATATGTAAGTTGCTCTCATTAAAGTTTTAAATTATTCCTAATTTATACAAAGTAAATAAAATTTGCGTTGTAAGTTTAACATATTATATTTCACTCCTTTAATAATCTGCAACACGCGCTGTGTAAACCCAGATTATATAAATTTCTATAATTAAATTTAAACCTTTTGGTTTTGAAATATGTAACAGAAAACACAATATTAAATACTTGTGGCTTTTCATATCCGTTAAGTTATTTTTATTTCTGTTTTATTATTTTTTAAAATGAGTTTTTCCATCATTGCGCAACTAATAAAATGCTTTCTCTGGGGGTTTTCTCGAATTATTTTCCCAAGCCGCGAGTATAAATCGAGTACGTCTTTGGTACATAGTGTTTTCCAGCAGTTACCAACTTTATTGAATAAAGGAATATATATATATATATATATATATATATATATATATGTATATATGTATATATATTTATATGTATAATATAAATTCTGTATAAAGTTGAAATGCCACATAAGTGTATGTTTCGCGTTTTAAAAGTTTACGGCTAAGTTTCGGTATCATTTATTTATGTTGGTTGCTACAGACAAATATCATTAGTAAAATGATTTTAAATGATTATTTTTATAAAATTATTTTTTTGCATATTTTATTTTGAACACTACAAAAAAATATTTACATATGAGGGTTGAGGTGTCAAGTGATTTTCTTTGAAGCTTTAAGAGTTTATTCAACTGTTACCTTACAGACTTTTTTTTGCAAAATTCATATATGTGTTTGCATACACATACACAATATGCTTGACATGCTTATATGTTCTCAGATTTCTTTATTTCAATATGTAGACTCTTTTCACTTTAATAAAATTTTCTTTATTTCATAAGAATTCATGATTCCCATCGCGCCGTTCAACGTTCTCAAGTTTGCTTAATAGATCGCATTTTATTGGATATTAGTTCGAGTCGAATACCCATGCAATGTATGATATCCGTAATTGAATTTATTGTTTGATGTTGGAAACTTTATGCGCATATTTATGATAACTTACCTGTTCGATTCATAGGAAAGTTTAATTTCGAACGATAAAATTCTAGCGAAATAAATTGAAATGAGAAGATAGTTGTAAGATATGCGGAAGGGTATAGGGAATTTAATCAAGTACGATTTTCTTTAGATTTATCAAATGGTAATGGAAATGTTTTCGATTTGGTTGAAACTTGAGATGAAAGTATGATTTCGATATTAAGATTGATTGAAGTTGTTTGAATTTTAGAATTATTTACATACTATATTACCAACATTCTATACATACTATATTTCTAATATTCTATGCAAATATTTAAAACTTTCATAAATATAAAAATTATTGATCACAAAAACATTTTGATTTAATAACCATTATTTATTGATTATATAAAATTAAAATACACCAACTGCAATCAATTATTTATATCTAAAATTACTTTCTAGTCAAGTGTCAATAAAATTGATGATTCTGCAACTTTGTGTAAGTAGATTGGCCAATAAATAATACCCAAGTCTTTATTTTAAATTAATATAATCTATTTATTCAACGTTTTAGAATTTTTACGCATTTATACATAAGTGTATATTACATAGAGTAAAAAAGTGTCATGTTTAAAAACATAATGGAATTATCATTTTCATTAAATAAATGTATCATCATAGTTTTAATCATTATTCGTCGATTTTCACACCCGTTTTACAAAAAATATATGTCGCTTCATAAAAATCCGTTTATAAAACATGGCATTGCATGTCCCAAGTGCTTTTATCAACCCCTACACCACCGCCGAGCTTTAAAGCTCTCAATTTTCGAACTGCAGCCGTTCAATTTTAAATTTCAATATTCATGTAGCGGCATATTACATTTTTGCATACACATCTGGATTTTGAGCGCAATCAGATATTGATAACGTTCTACATTCAGCCATTTATTTATTTTGAAATGACGGCGTCCATTAAAATTACACTGCGGATGGTAAATATTTATTTCAAATGTAATGTTGTGTTTTAGCGTGATCGGGTTTATCATCAATTTATTTATGATGGCCAACAATAATGATAATAATCAAATTGAGCTGAATTCGCGAATGCAAGCTATAATAGTGCAGATTACCTGCATAATGTTTTTAATTAATAAAGCTACAGCGTGTTTTGGGAATTGGTTCTAATACAGGTTTTAATTCGCTTGTTCTATTATCGATGAGTGGAATAAATGAAAATTATTAGGTTACGTTATTTGTTTATTTAAAATAAAAACGTTGTAATATTCTGTTGAAGGTTTATTTTTTGCTCGTAAATGATTACAGAACTTAATTGGCGAATGAGGATTAATTAACGGGGTTCTCGTCTGTCGACGATTGGCTCGTTAAAATAATTGTTAGGCAGACTTTATAAAAAATGAATGAATAAAATGGCAGCTGAAATTTGTACTTGAGATTGCTTTAATAAAGACATTATTTACTAATTATTACTTAACTAATTAGACTTACAGATATTTTTAATCATATTCATACAAAATTAAGAAGTGATAAGTGCTATTCCAATTCAAAGACTGCATACTAGAAAATTATTGCTGCGATCTAAATTTAGTTTTAGTCTAAAAATATGTAACGGTAAAATTTTATTTTGCTTACTATGTAAATTACGCCCCTGTATGTACCTACACTCGTAACAAGTTTATAACTAGCCAGGATGTAGTGGTTGTAAAATTATATATATATATATATATATATATGTGTGTTTTGTATTATATGATTCAAATGTCATTCGAATATTGAACAATCCTATTTGCTATTCAGGGCACGTGGAACTATCTCCGACTCGGGCGTCGCGGATATAACACCGACCACACTTATGTTTTGTTGTATTGCTACATTTTTATACATTCGCAGAAAATGGGAAATATTTTAGTGAAAAATTGAATGAAACTTTGAAGTAGATTTTAACCTATTTAAAAAAATAAATAAATGCGAATAAAACTGTGCACAGAAGTAATCTTTAGATGATTCCAAAAAATTTTAAGAATCTGTTTTGTATTAAGTCTACAAATTAGTTTCTAGAAAAAGAAGCAAGTATTACTAGATCAACCATATTTTATTCAGGATTATTGAATTTTTTTTTCTTATAATAGTATCATCCTCTGAGACTTTTAGCTTGTTTGAATGAAATTATGATTGAATGTGTTCTGAAGTTCCTTCTACATATTATTATTAAATTATACTAATATTATTTTTATCATTCCACAGTACTATGAAATGTCATACGGCCTCAACGTAGAAATGCACAAACAGGTAAGTGCCAACTATATTATTAAATTTTTGAACAAATGATTTTATGGTAGACATGTATAATATAACAGGTGGTATCCTGTGCCTTATATAGATCTCGTCAGTTAATAGCCATTCAGGCGTGGTATTACCGAAGGCATAATCCATGCCCTATGCAGTAGCCCGAAACGCTTTTGAAATAACATAATCGGATTATTTCTTGAATGGGAATACGAAAATTATTTTCTTCGGTAACCTCACCCTAAAATAATTTGATTGATTTCGTATCAAAGCATTGTATTATTTATGCAAAATCCGTTTGACAAATTGCTATATCACATACATTCTTTTGTGAACAATAATGTATAGAAAAAATAAATTGCATACCTGATACTCTTTGCCTGCAATTATACGTCTTATTAAATGACTTCTGAAATAACGTGTCACGCTCGAATAAAAAATAGCAAAGTTTGTAATTAAACAGTGGAAAGATATTAATTTGATTTGTTTTCATCACGTTTGGACGTATAAATTGTTTTAATCGAATTTGAAATGCAATAGGAAGTATAGAAGTCATTCAATTCATTATATTAGAATATAATTGTTTTGATTGCCATTTGATATATTTAAAACAAATCCTAAATATGACTATGTATTCATGTATTTATCATTTATTGTCACCATTATTAGAAACAGATCCGAATAATATTTAATATTGAGCACTTTAGTGGTACATATTCACAACCATATTATTACTGAAATCGACGAGCATTAGTACATTTATATCTTATTATTTATAGACAATTTGCTTACATCATTTATCACGTACAAAATCTCCCCATCTTGTCTTATTAAATTACTTTGCCGGGTGCTTTATACGAACCACCGCCAAATGGACCGTGAATTAATACTCGACTAGCTTTTGTTAAGGGTGATTCTCATTGTAGGAGTATTTTTTCTATTTTCTATTTCATTTTGCATTCTCTGTCCATTGCTTGTGTGTACAAATGTGTTTGTGTGTGTTCATCCGAGTGTTTTGAATAGTACTCAAGTCTTCGCCGTCGGCGGGAGGCACTTGATATTACATTGAATTGAGATTATCTGAAGAGCGAGCGTTTGAGTCTACCCGTGATTATGCGTTAAGTGGGGAATGTACTTGATGATACTATATTATGAGCCTGCTTCATCGTACATACGTATTATGATCCGATGAGTTCATCTAGGCTTTATCATGGTACTTAAATATTATATCTTATGGATCGATTTTCGAATAACCGAAAACTCGAATAAAAAGGAAGTTATTCGAAGTGCTAGTGTTTTGTTTTCGTACAAATAATGTGTTTGAAATATTGGAGCCAAATTTCTATATATTTATTATTAACAAAATAGTAGTATATTGATATATTATGAACAATCCAATGTTGTTGTTGATGATAGTGTTAGAATGACTTAAAATTTGCTTTGATTTAGTTGCGATTTGTTTATATTTAGTTATGGGTTTAACTAGCTCTCTAGCATGTTTTTTAACTTTAAAGTATTCATAAAATTTCAAAATGTAATGAAAATCAAATTTTTCAAAAAAAGTCAAGTTTTTTCAAAATTTCGAAATTTAAAAAAATATTTTTTTCAGTTTTTTAAAAAAAATAAGTTAATTTAAAAATGGAAGTTCCAGCAATTTGTCTTAAAGCACGATGCCACGCACCACTAATTATATTTTTCACTAGTAAATATTATTTTTGCCTCCACTTCAAATCTGTTTCGCCACAATCTCCCAATTGATTCTCTCCCATACATTAAGTATGTCTACATCTCTCAACGATCTGATATTCATTCACCCGGAATTCTTTTAAAAATCATTTCAAACCTTTCTCATTCTCGGTAATCGTTTTTGCGATTGACTTTAGGCAATCTGCAAAATCATCATTATTATGCATACGATGGCAGCGGTATATTTTATACCGAGCTTTCGAGCCAACCGCCCACTGTATTTCAGCCTTCTTGACTCCCAACCTTGCCGCGGTATTGATTTCTACAATCTTATTCCGCACGTTGTCGACGACCACCCTGCCGAAGTTAAGGGATGCAGTTTGCATGGGTGCACACGCGCGCACCCACGCAATTCACGAACTTGCTGACATTCTTGAGCTTTCAAGGATTGTAAAGATGTTAAACTAGAAATAATTGTTATGGAAATATATACCTTTGATAAAACATTATTAGGTTTTCTATAAAAGTCATTTCATGGCATAAAATTTAATATGGTGGCATACTATTTTTATACACATCTAAGTTCTATGAAACAGAACGGAAATTTTATCATTTTTCTAGAGCTCGTAGTACGCGGCATACATCATCACGTCATGGTTCATTTACGTTATTATTTTTGTATTACTGTTTTAATTTAATTTTTATTTTAACTTTTTTCATTTTACATTCTATTTATTGCATTTTTTTGTATTTTTGTATTTTTTGTTGCTCATATCAATTTTGTAAATAAGACATTAAAGTCTTGATTAACAAAAATAAATTGTAATAAAAAAAAAAAAAAAAATTCTAGAGCTAATAAAAATCTACAACAATTAGGAAAATAAGTTATGTAATATGAAACATCATCAAATTACGTATATTAATATTTATTTTCTCAATCAAATCTACATTATGTAGAGCATATTTTAAAATCTATTTAATTTTATCAAAGTTTTTAAATTTGTCGTAATTAATTATTTACGCTTTTTACTACTATTTTACGATCTTCAAATTACCTTATTTGGTTGAGTTTTGTTTGGTATTACCTCTTCTATAAAAGATCAAATATTAAGTCCAATCCATAAATCAATAATTTTGAAGTCCACCCAATAATATATATATAAAACCCATTAGAATTCACCAAGTGTGTTATACAGCTACCCACTCAATTTTCACGTTTCAGAAAATTGACTTTGGAAATTCTCGTGGCGTTCTACAGAAGCAGTTAGTTGTGGTGTGTCGTGGTGGTAGCGGCACCTTCTTCCACCATCGCATACGATATATTTCGTTTTCAATTCTCTCCAGTAACCGCAGGATTGAGATAACTAAAACACAGGGTTGGGTTAAATGATATTTCACAACTTCGGGTAATGGTTATGGATAATGGATTTTGTTGAAATGACTTATAGAACGTGGGTGTGTAATTATATACGTACCAATATCAGTGCATAATTTGCTAATTGATTTTTTGCAACTGAGAAATTTTCATTTATACTTTAGATTAAAGGATACATATTCAAACTATAAACTAGCCTAATTAAACTGACACACAAGCTATCATTCCCAGCTCTTACGTAATGGGGCAAGTGCAAACCGCAGCCAGAGACCATTAACCGTGCACACCGCACTCCCAGCTTATCGTCTCACTCTTTTGTACTAAAACGACATCATGTCCTTGTTCTTCTCACAGAAATATAGTCTCAAGCACCCACCACCCACTGAAAAAGCTTCACACTATCGGCGCTAATCTTCGTATGCTTTAAGCACACATTTTCAAAAGCTCACGGAAACAGCTTTTCATAAAGATCAAATTGTAAATAAAAACTAAAATACTTATTACTTTCTTTCTGGTTACGAATGTAGTTTTGTAAAAATATAATTTTTTTTTTAAATATTTTTACTATTTTATATTTTTAATAGGATTGACAACTAAAATCAGATTTTTCAAATATAAATAATACATCATAGAAGTTAAAATATTTATATAGAGAATATATTAATTAATATTAATTAATTGGAGAAATTTGTTAATAAAATATTGCATTGGCGAAAACTTTCGTTGTCTACTATTTCATCCACTTATGTCAAAATACAGTATAATACTTAGATGGCATTTCGATCATTTACTTCATTTCTACTTTCCGCCTTAATCTCGAGTGAGATTCTAATCAAGTCTTTGAATAAATAGCTCTTCTCCGCAATCGCAAGCGATTTGAATATTTGTCAAATAACACCCCGACGTCACTCTGCAGTTTCCGCTTTTTCATCAATCTTATTTGAATCTCGCACACCTCCGAATCGATTACGTTCTAACAGTCAAAGCTCAGTGTGACTTCCTACACAGTACTTAAAGTTGTGCGAAGAGATGTTCTCTTCGCACTGTCAATGGTTAAAGCTCAGTCACCCCACCTCAAGTCAGCGTTCGGAGCTTTAAGCTCACACTGCTCTGTGGCGCCGCAGTTTCCGACGGCGGCGGTAACGGATGTACTAATTCCGAAACCTCTTACACATATCACGACTTCCGTCTCCCTCGTGCCTGAGAGTTATATCCGTGAGCTTTTGAAAGCTCTTGCTCGCACCACAGAAGCTAGATCTACACAGAACGTATGGCGTTTACAAGTAATATGCTTGCGACTGTGTGAGTTAGCTCGTCGGTTTATTCTTTATGTATGACTTTTCCTACATGTATATGTTTGCGTTTTGTCAATGTGTTGTGTTGGTGAATAGAGCTTTTCAGTGGTTCTTCAATGTGAAGGAGAACTAAATTAGTTTCCCTTACTTGTAATGAGTATTTATTAGCTATCAAATTAAATAACTATTTGTCGTAGACTGAACTTCAATTGTAATTTATACATAATGAATTGTTCTAATTACTTTCATTTTGTTAATTTTCTAAAATAATTGGTTCCCAGTATAATTTTGGTTCTGTATGTGGTATGTGCAATTACAGAAATATTTTTTTGGGCAAATTTGCGCGATATTTTGTTGATACTAATTTACCTCTATAGAGCATGAAAATAATTTCAATTAATAACTAGTGGGGTGGGTGGCATCGTGCCTTAAGGCAAATTGCTGGAACTTCCCGTACCGTAAAGAAATGTTCGAGGAATACTGAATGTTTTCAAATAGATTATTATAAATATTGTAACATTGTCTAATATTTATAAGAATTATATAAACTGAATTGCAAAGTTGAAATTATTTGTTTCAACAAAAAACTAAAAAAAAAAAAAAAATCGAACAAAATTTTTTTTTTCCAAAATCAATTATTTTGTTAAGACAAGCAGAAAGTTTTTTGAATCATTCAAATCGGACGCTTAGTTCTCTCAAAAACTGCCATTTTTTACACATTTAGCTCCGTATCTTCGAAATGGCTGGGCCTGCCTTTGCCAAAAACTAATAAACACTTCTCCCAATCATTACTAATTGAATGTTTTTTAGATCATTCAAATCGGATACTCCGTTCTCTCAAAAATTCGATTTCTATTTTCCGCACTCTTTGCTCCGTATCTCCGAAACGGCTGGACCTGCCTTTGCCAAAAACTAATCAGCTCTTTTCCCTATCAATAGGAATCGAATGTTTTTTGAACCATTCAAATCGGTTGATCCGTGCGCCCTAAAACGTGACTGGAAATTTGTATCCACACATACATACACACACACACACACACATACACACACACACACACACACACATCCATTTTTTTTGAGGTATGCCAAAATGTTCAGAAACCTTCAAAACGTCGAGAAATGTAAAAATTTTCAATTCCGATTTTCGGCCCATTACAATAACTTACCCTACGGGAAGTTAAAAATAATAATATATTTAAAGTTATTTTAATCATAAATGTTTATGTTTTAGAATAATTTTAAATTCTGATTGTAGCGCATAAAATCAACATCAAGATATCTATTTTTTTATATTCAACGTGAAGTGTTATGATTTGTAGTAAAATGTTTCAAAAGCTTTATATTTGCAATCCGTCGTTGAATTTCCGAGTAGTTATTCTACATTTAAGAGGAATAAAAAGTGATTGCAAAAAATCTCTTACATATACATATTTAAACCTGTGCAATTCACACACGATAGCACCAATAGCGTTCGGACCAATATGAAAATATATGAGAAGTGTATTAAAAGTTTTTTGTGCATCGTTCATGCTCTTTTTATTTATTTATTCTCTCTGTATACCGGGAGCCGGAATCGTTCGCTGCGGTATTTCGCCCTTGTGTTTTGTTGCTCCTTTTTTCAATATAATTTTTTACTGCGACCAAAACTTCTCTTTCTGTTATATGCCGAGCTTGCTGGATATATATGGAAATGTTATGGCCTGTTGAAATATTCAGTTCGGTTTTAATTATTCCGCGTGTGTTTGAAATGCTGTGAAATATATTATTATTTTATATGTAAGGCAGGGTTGAAGCGTTGAGTTTTGCTATAATCTGAGGACGATAAATTTTGAAGATTTATGACTGTTTTTATAGCTTTTCGGGAATTGTTTTTTCCAGTTTTGCTCGAATTGGAAAGCGTGGTATTATGGGTCATAAACATCATCAAAAAGAAATTTGATTACATGAATGTAAATATTATCTGTTATAAATACCTAGAATTTACTTTTCCTTATATTATTTTTGTTTTCAAAACGCATTGCACTCATGATGATATAAAAGTCTAATAAAATAAAACCAAAAACAACTTGTCACGTTGAAGCGGATCGCATATGTAGAAAAGTTTGTCTCGAATATATATTTTTTGCTCTTTGAAATAGCTACGGATGAAAACATTTCATCACATATGCCATACAGTGTGCTTCAAAATCCTTGCGTTGTCAAAAGTTGGGAGGTATCCATTTCTGTAAAAAAAGTAGAATTCGACGAACTGTTTTGTGATGTTCCGATAATAGATACATACATTAAAGCGTAAAAACGGAGATAAAATATTGTATAGCATTAATTAACATATACGTTTATGGGAGTGTGTTGCCTATCAATTGCAATAATAGTTCTATAAAAGTTTTTAATATAGCACTTTGACAGAAAGGATGTGCTCTTTATAGAACATGTAAGGTTTGAAATTTTTGGTTCTGATTTTTTACATATCAGTGGAAGTTATTTAATAATGGATTAATATGAATATTTTTACAAAACTACGTCACTGGTTCGAATGAATATACTTCCCTTTCGACTCCCAGGTCGTAACTCGCAACAGTAGTCGTCTCGGATGAAAACTGGCCGAATTTGCATAATACTCCGCATGGATTTATTCATGATGTCGTATTACTGAAACACCGTGTGTTTGTATTTGTCTTTTCGACAAAAGGGTTTGAAATGATTACCAAAAAATAACATGATTGTACCGAATCGACATTGGGTAACCGACCGTACATGATTGGGGCGGTTGTAGCGATTTTATCTGAAATTGGTTTTGTGTTCGTGGAGATTTAGAGAATTGATTCAAGAAGTTTTTATTTAATCTGTTATGTGCGTATCAATATCCATTTTGTTTGAACTTTATGACAGAAAAACATTATCAAGAATTTCGATTTCAATGTAAATTTGTTCAAACTGATCATCATACTGGTGATTAATGATTCATGATTTCATAATGTTTTAGGTTAAAAAGCAGTCTAATTACAAAAAATGAAAAACATATTTCAAATAATTTTAAGGGTTTAAACCACCATTTCTAATTTAACTTTAAATTGGCTAATATCTCTTCTAAAATAATGCGTGGTTATTAATACAAAATGATTTTCTTTTTTACATTTTTAGTATATGAATAATGTAGTTATTTGTTTATGTTCAAAAATATAAAATATATTACGGAGATACAAAGCATCAAATCCATCTTAAAACAATAGTTACAGGTTATTATCATTTTATAAATTTCAAAAATATCGAATGTAACTGGAATAAAATATGAGTTCAAACTACAAAATACGATTATCAACAATGAGCTTTCAATTCCACTGTATAAATCATAATAATATGTTAAAAATGGCACGTAATAAATTCAAAGTACCTTTATGTAAAATTAATTTCATACTTTGCTTATAAGCGTATTCAGTGAGTGCCCTCATGATAAATTCACGAGCAAAATATGATTTATACATTTTTAACTCCGGCGCAGTCGTCACACATGTCACGGTCGGCGTACACACGCAGAGCACCGTTATGAAATGCATTTATATTTTTTGTTCGAACGAATTATTTATTATTATATTTACACATACACGGGTTCGAATCTCGTGGCAGGGTGTCGCATCAGTTTGCTTCTGTTCCATGGATGGTAAGAACACATTTAGCGTGCTGTGTTTTGAATAACAACAGTTTAGGGACGACAGCCCTCGTCGATTTCGAGTTAGCGCTGGGTGCATCATATAATGACGAATTATATGAAATATTATAAGGGGAAATAAATTCTCAGTCATTCACAATTACTTTTTACGAGAGAGGTGTATTCAGCCGGACCCGTATAATACTAACACCCCGTACTGTAGCGGTTTATCGTGATCGGTGTATGAGCACACCTGGCGATTGCAGTACAGATATTATTTGGTTTATTATAACCGTCATTGTGTTTATCATTGGCAAATATTGTGAGTTGGGTCGGATCTTCCGTGTGCGATTTGTTTATGCAGTGGTTAGTTGATTTTGTACAAAATTGGTAGAAACACGAAAAATTCACCTTTGACTTCATGGGACCCTAGATTGTTCAGGAATGATGGAGCCTCGAACGTTTAGGGGTGTCAAGTTATATATATATATATTGGCAGAATTTTGACAATTCAAAATTATTAAGTAAATAGATAAATATAGGAAGTGTATTTAATTTAGCAGCAATTTGTCGGGGAGACCATATAATTCATTTAATTATCTACAGCTAGTGCTAGAGAACGTGATTCACTTTAAAAATATTTTCTATCCCACTATAAATAAAACATCTCTATTTTTACATTTATTAAAATACTTTTAGATCAAACAGCTCGTAGTGATCTGTTGCCAGTTATTTTAAAATATTACTCAAGCCATTAAATATAAAATATGTACCACAACAAAGTGAGAATATAACACATTTAATGTAAGCAATCTCTCGATTGATTACGCTTGTAAACCGTGGAAAATATATTTTAATGTTTTTGAGTTGTGTATTGGCGCTGCCATAACACTTGTCGTTAAAGCTCGAAACCGTCGGCGTCGTTTGGCCCGGATCCAGAATATGAAATATGAAATAAACTATTATAGACTCGGTGGCTAAATGGATTTGGCGCTAGTGTTCACTGATATGCAAAACGATATTCTTGAGAATATGTTAATAACATGTGTTGTATATTGCTGATTATGTGCCAGAAATTTGTTAATATATTCGTTTTTATGGCATCGGCGGTTTGCAGATAATATGAGTTGTCATATGAGTGAGCTGCAACATATTCAACATGTATTCATAAACGTATAACATTTTTGGCTCAGTGATCTAAATAAAACGCCACGACATGTTGTAAACGGTTTCCAATTCTTTTTTTTATTGCTATTGACATTCGATTTTTCAAAGAAACATTGCAAAATTAATTTAGTTGGATAAATATAATTTTTTTTTATTTTAGACTATGCTACCTAGTGTTAACTGAAAACTAACATTGAGTTAGCTTTTTGACTCAACTATATTTTAACTGTCATTAATATTTGTTCCTCTAATCCTCTCAATCAATCGACTATTCACTTATCATATATCATGATAAATATTATACACATGCCGGATATATTAATATAATGTGGAATTTTCATGTTGGTACGGAAATAGAGTAACTGAAATAAAAATACCCTGCTTTGCCAAAGAGAATAAGAATAGCTCAAGTACATATTGATTTCGTACATCTATAGAAAATACATTTATTCAAGTTCGCGCAATTTTTGGCATAAAATTGGCAACGTTTATGATAATGATAAAAAATAATATCAGTATATATCGTTGATTTATGTTGTGACTTTGGTAACTTGGTAATAATCTGTGGTGTCATGCATATAAAGTGCATTCGACTTCTAGAGTCGTTGGAATGGAGTCACAGCCGATATTTCATCTTCATTTCCCTGACATTTCATTTACTGTATAAAATATTTATAATTGTGCAAATTCACCTGCGACTGAAGTTGTTCGTTTTTGCAAATGCGAAAATAATTATATAGCCTTCATTTTGCCTATGAAAACAGATGTTTTAAAGCTTCTTTAAAATATTAGTATGACTTCAATAAATAACCTATTATTATATCCAAAAAATATACTTGACATTATAAATGCTTGTGATATTCCACATGCTTAAGCTAAATATAATGTTTATTTATTATTTTCATATAATTATAAAGATATTAGGCCTTCATGCCAGAACATAGTAGCTTTTACTGAAACACCTCTCACATTATAATTGAGAATTGTTGCCATTTCTAGTAGCTCTTTAATGGATGGAAAATCAGTATATTTAAAACTTTTCATTGTACATCGCATTCAGAATAAAAGTTTTAAAAATCAATCAAATCAAATTCCCCGAGTTTTTGAACCGGTAAATGTTTTCTAGTTATCCGTCAGTGTGTCACTCACGTACTCTGGCATATCTCTTCATATTGAACTGTGAAAGGATCGCATAAAGAAGGGTCCATTTCGTTGACTCTGTAAGGGTTCATGGTATAACGTGCTCTCGACGACATATAAAGGCAACCCCAACAACCCCAGAGTGTTTTGTCGTCAAGGGGTTGATTCAGAGGTCCTACTCTTCTTGGATTTGAACCGATGGTGGAGACAAGGTCTTATTACTGAAAGTAAGGGATTTATTGGGTCTATGATGTGCTTAATTTTTATGTAGCAAAGTGTATATTGTTTTATAATGATTAAATTAGAACATTGGTATATAGGTATATACAACGTTGTTTCTGATTTTTTTTATTTCTATGAATATATCTTTTCTACTTAAACATAATAATAATAATAATAATAAATGGTAGTCTGCCCGAAGGCAGGTCCATGGTGTGAGAGCCACCACAAATAAATTATTCCCTTACCTTTCATCCCATTACCATTATTCCCCTTTACCATTTTTTTATTTCATGTATTTTTCTTTTCGAACTTCTACTTCCATGCTTTTTGATCCTGTGCTTCGGCTTTCAGTTTCCTGTATTCTCTCTTTTCGCGTGAGTCGTCAATCGTCTGCATTCTTCTTCTTCCCATTTCTTTTGTTTTATCTATTTAAATATATAGGTACATTTTTAAATAAGCATATTTGTCTTTTTGATATAAATAAGAACTAATGCTTTTGAAGAAATTATACGAGAATTAAAGTTGTAGACCAGCAAATTGTAAGATTTTTATCACAAAATATTAAATATTGAACAGGAATTTATTATTAAGTGTCCATAAAATCTATAAAATTATTTAATTAAATAACTTCAACCACCTTGAGAATTGGTAGTGATGTGGCATGATCGCTTTTTTTTAGGGTTTTGGACCCCTCTCTTCATTGGTGGTACTTGGTGTTATTTAAAATTACATCCACTTTCCGCCAAATATAACGTGTATTTTTTCAGTACTATAACAAACCGTAAGATTTTTAGAAATTCTTTGAAAAATTTCGGATTTTTTATTAAATTTAGGTGAAAAATAAATGTGTGATTGTGATTTTTTGTCAAATCACTCTTCCCCTTTGAGCCTAACACTGATTGTGATATTAGCATTCGGAATAATGCTTATATTAATTATTTCACAAGAAGAACATTATTTATTTTTTTGATAGTTATAATTATTGAAAAAACGATATAGTATTGTCCATCAACATTAGTGGAACTGGAGTGTTACTACTTTAATAACATACATGTTGTTTTTTTTTTAAGAAAAAGCTATAATTCGAAATTAATGATATGATTATTAACTCGAAGCAATTCCCCTGAACGTTTGTCGCTATGTGCCGTGTTAAAATAATTAATATTAGACGTATTCCCCGATCATCCGCATACATATGTTCACCGCCGCGGTATGAAGTTACGCAGTTCCCACTAATTGCGTGATATGTGAGAGGGCGACACGCCGTACTCGGGATTTAGCTCTCTACCTGCTTTCCTATGCCATTCCAGGCTGTCTCTACAGCTAGTCATGATAAATAAATAAACAAGGCAACCCTTAATTCAAGCCTGTCGACTAATTGCCTCATAATCAGCTCCGAACTTCTCGCTTTGCGCCACACGCACGGGAGCGGCTGTGTAATTATAGAGAACGTGGTAACTAATTACAATTTAATAACCTTGAATTATGGAGAAGTAATTCAATATGTTATTATGTCATGTTTTATCGAATATGGCATGATATACTCAGATTATAAACATGAGGTGTATGATGGAATGATAATGGATAGTTGTTAGGTTAATTAGTAATTGCCTTACGAATGTTTACAAAACTCTTTAGTATTAAACATTGTGCAATACCGTGCTACGTGTTGATATTTTTATACATAACTTTTAACTTTTTTTACCATATAGTATTTTTTACAACTCTCCTGAAATGACAACAAGTTAAACTTTAGGATTAAAAAAATGACTAAAAATAAAATACAAAATCTTCTGACTTTATTTTTTCCTAATGTACATTGTATACAATGCTATGATTAAAAATTAAAAAAAAATTTAAATAAAAAAAAATATTTTGATCAGAGATTTTCGAAAATTGGCATATGTTAATGTAATTTGAATATCTTTTACAATCTAGTAGTTCTCTGGGAAGTGAGTTTGGATGGTCCTCGAGGCGGCTTTTGTAATTGTCTGAGCGTGTTCGATTTTATTGTTTTGTGAGTGACATGAAAATAGATGGCCGGTGATCGGAGATTAAAGAGAATGTCACGTGGGGGTCAACATATCAGTAAAACCATATTTACTAATTATGTGCTCATTATAATTTTATTAATTACAAAACATAACTTATTTTTGTTAAATCTGAAAACGTAATCTTCTTTTTGATCTCTGATCATTAGTCATCTATTTTTATGTTCAGGGGGTGATAGAAGATTAAAAGAAGATCATGTTTCTAGATTTGTGAAAAATGAGTTAGGTATTATAATTTATAAGATTAAAATAATGAGCATATAATTAGTAAATATAGATTTTATTAAAATTCATTGCGTTCATGGCGATAACTTTATGTATTACCTAATTCGGTACCTACTTTTGGGGTATTTAAAATTTCTATATCTCAATTATTTTGAAATCTTTTAAATTTTATCACGTTTGATTTAGAAGCTAATCACCGTAGTTGTATACCGTATGTGGAAATTGGATTGTTAATAGATTTGTACAAGTAATTTACTTTGTGCATATCAAGTTTAGGTTTCTGCCCGTGGACCCAACTAAATTTTCATGTGCATATCAAGTTTAGATTTCTGCCCAAGGACTTCGCGTCTTGAAATTTAGTAACTAATTTTATTAAAGGTTAACAACTCATTTTTTCAAAATTAGGTATGCAGCATATACTATAATCATCCTAATATTAATCAATATCAAAAAGATCATTTATTGCATGTTTAAGTGTCAGTTAATCCTTCAATTTTTTTTTCTACGCCATTTTGCACAAAAAGAAAGCTAATCTGGATTTTTTTTTCAAAAAATTTAAATTTATTATCCTTCTATCAATTCGCCCCTGTTTTTTGAAATTCCACTCCTGTGGAGATTAAATTATGAAATGGAAGTTAACAAGCACGCGACGCGCGATATTCGCCAGTGTTGCGCAACACGAACGCAATGCTCTTCTGAATATCACATAATCACGCACGCACACTTTGACATTCTGGGACCCCGAAGGAAAGAGGACAGATGTTTGGTTCATCACCCCTTTGAAAAGTCTCTAGGGTGCTCATCCCTTACTCATAATGGCACCTCACACATTTATAATGCAGTACCCTGGACGAAGTCTATGGATGGTTGGCGTTAATTGGTTTTATATCGAGTTAATGAAAAATTTGATCGCAAAAATTTTTAAGCATATAGAAATATTCAAATTTGAATTTTAAAATTTTACAGTTCTGTATGAATATTTTTCTCATATTTTTGAATAAGTGCGCTCTATGCTTCTAGATCACTTTTTGTTGCATTTTGTTTGAACTGTTTGCCAAAGCCGGATGATCAATTTTAATTTAGCACGTAAAAAAATATAGAAAATCAATAAATTTGTCAAGTAATATTTAGAAAATATTTTAACCAACTCTCCGTCTATTTTACCCCTGTGTTGAGCTATCGAGAGTCAATTTTAACTCGGCGAAGGGGATCCAGACGCAATCTCCCCTTATTCATTCGAAGTGAAATTATAATATCGTCGTTAGCACAAACGCTCGTCGCTTTAGGGGATTATGCAACGGCGTCTGTAAATATTTTTTCTAAGCGAAAGGGTAAATGTTTCGAATAAAGAATGGAAAATAACACTGGATCCGTTTTAGAGGATGTTTACGGTTATGGTAATGAAGTCGTTCGGATAAATCAAGGAGTATTAGCATTTTTATTTAATATATTTTTAAAATGAAGTTATAAAATATTATTCAAAATTTAAACTGAACACAGTCGTTGGAAATTTTACCTTGAAAATCAAAGTTGATAAAAATTCAAAGGTGCCAAAATAAATTGCTGAAAGAAATTTTGAATGCCTCAAAGTATGTACGAATTGGTTAATACATAAAAACGTCTACATAAACACACTTAATGATGAAATACAAACACATTCAGACAATTACAAAAGACGCTTCGAAGATCATTTAAACTCACTTGCCAGAGAACTAGCAGGGCGAGAAGGAAAAGAAATTCTTGTTACATTAACATGTTAATTTTCAAAATCTCTGGCCGTGGCAAAAAATTTTGCATTTCTAAAGTAATTTTTTTCTACTACAGTTTTACTCCTCGTTCATTATAGTGTAAAAATTACTATATAATAAAAAAAATATATATTGTATAACAATAACAGTTAACTTAAAACTGTTAAGTGCCTATTCAATATTATCAATTTTGAATTCACAATTGTATGATTAATATCATCAATTATAAAAGGTAAATCACCAATTCGAATTAGCTCAAGAGTACTTAAAATGCGACTGTATCTTTTTCGCGTTTTATATTACCCACGAGGACAATCTCATTTCATTATACATCCCCGTATTGCATTGCTTTCGCTTATTATTATTATTACAAAGGGTTTCCAGAACAGGCTTATGCACATTTACAAAATACAAGGGTTAGGATACGAGAGGGTTTATTTAATACGTAGTCAGAGGGTGAGAAGTTTCCAATTTTCTGTACACAAACAAATGCTTCGGTAACAGGGGCGTCAAATTGAAATGAGGACCTTTAATAACTGAAAAGTGTAGTAGTTAGAGAACATATTATTTGAAATGTCAGCTCACAGAGTATTATAAATTGTTCACCTTCATTATAATCAATTATAAATTAAAATCATAAAAAAAGTTGAATTTTGGCATATTTTTTTGAAAATCTGTGTTTTGATATTTGCTGTTTGATCATAATTTATTCCGACAAAGAGAACCTCAGGTTTACTCTTCTGGGATTTTGATGAAGCTTTACATGGTGATTGAGCTGATACTCAAACTGAACACCTTGAGGCCTATGAGAAGTGGTTTAATTATAAAAATTAAAGTTTTGAAAAAATAGACCTCGTGCAACACATAAGTTTTAGTGTTTCGTATTATGTCTCGGTAGCTCAGTAAGTTTAAGCGCTTGCTTATAGTTTATCAAAAATAAGAATTTTAAGAATAAATCATTCAAAACAAGTATAGGGTCTAGTCTAGTTATCGAAGATATTGTTCCGTTATAGAGAATTCTTAAAAAAAAAACTATAGATGAGACTTATATTAAGCATCTAACAATGGATGTCAAGTTTATTAATATTTATTATAAATATCACTAATGTAACTGATTATTCGTTATTTCTGTTTAATTATTTGTTTTAATCAGTTTAATCATTGGTATAAAAATCTTACATTGGTATAGAAATTTACTTCACTATTCATCTTTTAGAAAATATTAAAACTTTTAGAAAATATTAAAAATAATTGGACGTTAAATAAAATTTTATTATCGTAGAGCACGATTTAGGTATCGTCTGTATGAATATTTGAAGACAAAATGAGTTATATGTATTTCTATGATGTACATGTATATCTATGATAAAATCAATTTGACATAATCAATATTTAAACTGTATATTTTCTAATGTAAAGGGGTTTAAAAAAAATATTAAGTATAATATTAGTAATCTTTATCTCATGCAAAAATAAACATGAACTTTGGAAAATATTAAAAACCATGCTGATAATCTAGACTTGTTAGGGATCGTTCAAGTATTACGTAATCAGATTTATTACAATTATTTACCCCCCCCCTCCCCTTTGTCATCAAACATAAGCAAATTTCTTACCAAAAATAAGCAAAATAAGCAAATCAATAACTCCCCCGCCCCCCTATAGTGCTTACGTAATACTTGAACGGCCCCTTATCGTAAATTGAAAAATAGCCATATGAGATATATGTTAATTTATCAATAATAAATATATTACTTATTGTCACTATTATTATATAACTATTTCTGTTTCTGTCTATATGTTTATTGGTACAAAAATTTGAAGATCCCGGAGTTTACCGCTCCTGCTTTTCACCATGTCCATATGGGTGTTCGGGCGCGTTTCGACGCGGCGGCGTTGAGGTTTACACCGCGCGCTTGAACGTTCACTCGGTGTTTATAAAATGATTAGATTTTAATCCCCGTTAGGTGTGATTTATGCACGCGCGAACTCGCATTATATTATTATCGTTGCGTCGTGTCGTGATCGTGAGTACGTATTTTATTGGAGTGCGTTTTTTGTTATGCTTTTTGTGGAAAGGGATGAATTAATCCTCCAATTATTCCGTTGAATGTTTTGATGTAATGAATCAATATGAAAAACTGATCATTTATCCTATGTATGTATTATCACGCGAAGGATTATTTAGATTATAAAGTTTTTTTAAATTTCATTAGTTTGCTCATACGAGTATTTATAAATGCGGCGGAAGGTTCGATTTCGTTTATAATTTGAACTGGCCACTATTATAATTATTCATCCCATGACAATTCTTGCCTTCAATCTGTCATCATAAAATTTAATATAGTCACATCCCCTAATATTATACAGTAATCTAGTTGTGTCTATTTATGCAGGATTTGCATGAATATACGCGCCTTAATGCTATATCAGTAATTCGGCTATATCGAAACGCTATTAATTTAGTATTGATTCTGCATACGTGTACATGATGTGCAATATCACCCGTGAATAATATTGCAAGTGCTTATAAATCTGAAACAATGCCGAGAACTTGATTGGATATATAAGGTAGGATTATTATTGCGATTGCAAGTATGCAAATACCTCATAGTTAATCAAATCTATGTAGATTTGCAAAATGAGTTTTTCGTGTATAGGTAATATATAATAGAACGTTTTTGTTCCTCTGCTCGTGCCAATTTTTTGTGAACATATTAATTTTTGTGCGAGCTTTTTTATACGGTGGAGCGCGTGCGCCATGTGCGTTTGTTCGTCACAGAAATGCATTCGTTGTTAGTTTTCACAATACTTTGTCGTTGTGTTTTTATTATATTTTTGCGATTCGCGGCGGCATATATAGGTACGCGTGAAATTACCATGCGAATGAATAATGCAGTAGTCGTTTTGTTTGTCATTTCGGATTATGTATTAATGCAATTAGTACTTCATGTAACAATACGATTTTTATATAGCTCAATTATATACGCCCATGGAGCCTATGTTTTTATTATATATGAACGCGGTAATGATTAATGTTCGTAATATACATGAATAAATATGTGAATAGATATGTGTATATGTGATACGTTTATGAGATGTATATTACATTACATATTCCTTTGTTTCGTCTTCAAAAGCATCGATATTAATCCTATTCAGAATCTAAATAGCTATTAAGCACCTCTAATATTATAAACAGGGAATATACATTCACTTGCGTTTACCGTGTTAATTATAGTATGATGGCGATTTAATTCGAGCGGATCAAGAACGCAGTAATCAGCACCAGTAGCTAGAAGTCTCCTTCCTTCGATGTCATTAAATCGTTTGAGAAGCTTCTGACACGGCTGGCAAAGCTCGCCTGCGGAGCTTTATTGGAAAAGACGATAAGCGAGTCTGTAGAGAGAGCTTTATACGAACAGAAGTGATCAGAAGTTGAATTATAATTAACATAATTAAATTCCCAACGAGAGAATTTCCTCGGGTCAAGTTAATTTGTCTCTTTAAGATGTTAGGATACAATTATTGACGTGATATAGAAATGCTTGTTGACGATTTTGATTCAAAGGTAATTTTCCGAGATCTTTCAAATGTTTTAATAAATATTACTTGTATAATAAGGAGTTCGTGAATGCGATCAACTTGTTATTAGACTTAGGGGAGCATTCGATAAGTATATCTTATACACGATCAAAATTTTAGGGTTGTTTTTATTTCAACGGTATGAAAAGTTCAATTTGTAGTACAATTTGTAGACACGTGTTTTGTCTATAATTATTTTAATTTTTATTTTAGACGATACACCATTATATTATTTATGCTTATTTTCAGTTGTTTTCAATATGCATGTGATACTTTACCATCACTAATGTGTTTTCCTCCCGGTTTATATCTTCTGGCATAAATAACATCTGCAACTTTTCCCTTCAGTATTAATTATTAACACAATCCGGTTCTTAGAGAGCTTGTCTTCCGTCCACCCCATAGGAAAGCTATAATTACGCATCGAGATTACGCCAAGAAGCTTTCAGGACTAATGCGGTCGTATTGCGGTCTTGTAACAAATTTCCTAAAAGCTTCGCACATTGGATACACGTATCGTGACTAAGAAGCAATCTTATTTGCTTCAAGTTGGTAATTCAACTTTGATGAAATCAAACAAGGAATAAACATGTGGAAGGAGCTTTAAATTATTTACTTGCATTTTATTTAAATAGTTGAATTTCAACTCCTGAATTGCATTGTGGGCAAGTTATACTCCTATGCAACGCTTTATGAGGGCACTGCTGGGTGTATCTAACAATCTAGCGAGACATTTGTGGTCGCACCATGGTCGGCATCTAATTACAACGGACACGGCAATGTTAAACCGACGGTTTGCCAAGAAACCGACACCACTTAAGTCAATAGTGTATAGTCAATCTCGTGAATCTGTGGTGATGACCATTTCGTTGGAGAAACGGCTCTATTCAAGATACATATATATCCTACTTATGACTTATGTACGAGCTTTTCAATAATCTACCAATATTGTGATCGACATATGAAACTTTATAACGTCTCCCCCAACAATTCTTTTATGATTGGAACATTTTCACGAATTTCTTCTATAAAACTTTCCTACCAAATGCCATCCTCTATGAAATACAATGCATAACCTTTTTCTTGTCAGTTTTATTTTATATCGTTTTCTATAATTCAAAGTTATGAGGGGAAGAGAATATATGGAAAAAAGAATGTATCACGTGTGTGCTCTCTTCGGATCAAACTCCACTGGGTCGTGGCATTACACATAGATATCGCGATCTTTTCTTTTTCTATATATCTGCAAACTCGCTCGATTCCCTTGCGGTACATGAGTGCTAAAGCTCAATATTCTCCTTTTAAAGACGAAAGAAAGCTTTTGTTAGGGGTGTATTTCCACCGGGGAAAAAGTCTTGGGGATAAGCCGAGCGATAAATCTACGGCAGGGTAGATCGGAACAAAAGGACAAGATTTTTCTTCATTGCTAGACATATCCGCTGAAAGTCGATGGTACTCGAATGAAAAAAACTTAATGCTGATCTATAAGACAAGCGCGCTGAGATAACATTAGATTTAATAAGGGTATTACATGGTTTATGCGAGCCGCATATTAAAAAATAAGCAGATTTACTAGTGTCCGATTTTTTTTTACGATTAAAATTAGTATTATTCACATTGAACTTATAATGAAATTGATTCTTCTTAAAAATGTAATGTTTTATAATAGCAATATTAGTACATCAGCTTATTTTTGACTACTTTAAAACTAGATTTAAGAAAATAGCTCGTTTAAATTTTATGGCCAAGAAGAAATATTTCTGTAAGATTCATACAATTGTGCAAAAAACATACCGCGTACCAATTAATGTTTTTTTCTAAATCAAAATTTTAACTTGCGTATTGTTGTACATATTGTTTTTGAATATATTTATACACTAAAATACGATGAATTAGATATTTTAGCACAAATACATGTTACTATCAACTATAGCATATGGTCATTATTAATTAATTTTAAATATTGTACCCTAATTATGCGAAATTGTAATTTGAACCATCATGAAAAATAAATGCTCCAACTACTAAACTACTTGTATTTTTGAAT
>NW_020536999.1:34342231-34366327 GCF_003426905.1 Ctenocephalides felis | reverse complement strand
GATGAAGGTAATTGGAACAAAACATTTCGAAAAAACGAATGTACAAAGTACGTACATGTTTGCTACTGAGCGAATGGCTCTGCGTCATATGTACATATGAGCTACTGTTGAAATTGCAATACGATGCATAATATGAAAAGAGGTAGTGTATGTTTGTAAATTATACGGGTTTGCTTCGTGTCGTTTGTATATCTCATAACAGGGAAGGCCAATGTTTTTAATAGATACGTAAATTTTGAACAGACTGGCTGAAGCTTTATAATATACCCACTTCATTCAAGCCACAGCGACAAGTCCAAAATCAATGCACCATTTCATTTCTAACACCCTCTCTTTTTTATTTCTTTAATGAACACTTTCCGCATTCTTGTCTAAACCTGTGCTACCTAATCATTGGTACAAAAGATAACTTTACCACTTTACTATTTATCTTATTTCTCCAAATATTTGATGTAATTTGAATGACGTAGATAAAATGCATAGTGCGTGTTTGTGCCTGTGTTTCAATATATTTGCATTGATGTCATCATGAACGCAAGCAGCTACTTCTATGTTAATAAATCTGCAATATATTAAATCAAATATTGATAATGTTCAAATTTACCACTCTCCTATAGAACGTTCAGAGCAACCGTGGATTAATAAGTTATTATAGGCTTCTATTTGCTGACAACCAAATTGTTGATTTTCGCGAAATTACATAAAATTTAGTTGCTGATGGAAAGTTTACCTTTAAAGCTCCCTCAATCGCAGTGTTGTATGCGATTATGGAAATTGTCTAAATGATACCTAAATTAATGAAAATATAAGATTGTAATAGTAAATAAAGTTCGCATGGTGATAGTTTAGTTCAGTTTAGTCAAACTGAACGGCTTGAAATACTACAGGCCTATGAGAAATGGTGCAAATTACAAAAATTAATATGTTTTATTATACGTATCAGTATGTCTCTATAGCTCCATCAACTTAGGCTCTTGCTCATATATACATAGATAAAAGATTTTATAGATAAAGGAGTTAAATGATCAGGTTTAAACCCCGTCAGCTTAAATATTTTTGCATTATTCAATTATTTAAACATAAAAATTAATAAATAAAATAAAAATTATACGCTGGCGGGATTTCAACCCGATCATTTTGAACTCTTTTATCTATAAAATCTTTGATCTATATATCACCATGCAAAATTTCATCAATATTCCAGAAGAGTAAACCAGAGGTTCCTTTTGTTAGTTATAATTTTTCCTTAATTTTGTATATTAACAATTTTAAAAGCAAAGTATCTAAAACGCAGCGTATGTCTTAATCTAAGAAGGAGCATGTACCGAAAATAATTTTATTTTTGTAATTAGATGTTTATGCAAAAAATACTATTTTTTTAAAATTTTTATACATTATTTCATTAACAGCAATTTTATCAGTTTGCCAATTTGCAACACTTAGTATTTACTTTTTTTTTTTAATTTTCATATATTATTTCGTTAACAGCAATTTTATCAGTTTGCCAATTTGCAACACTTAGAATTTATCGATCGTATTACTGTTCCAAATTTTGCAGTCTATTTGCTAATACATTTTCTTTGTTTCGACGTCTATATCAGCCATCATTGTGTCTCTACATCATATAACCCTGTACCTCAGCGATTTCCAACCTGTGGGGCGCGCCCCCCTGGTGGGGCGCGGTGCCGTCCCAGGGGGGGCGCGAAGCTCTTTCAAAAATATGGTTGTTAAATGCTGAGTAAGTGTCAAAAACAAATCAGCAAAATGTATGCAAGTTATCTACAATTTTCGCTGCAATTTTGTCAGGACAAATGTAAAAGCATGAATATACTATACTTTTGGTGCATTCAAAATATTTCGTTTTTGCGTTTGTAGTTGAGTGAGCTGTAGGCCTATAAACAAAAGATAAACACTCGGATCATATCGAATATTCACGTGCTTACTCGAGACTAACTTAAGTAAATAAACAAATGCATCCTTTTTATTCTGTTATCTATAAATCGAATTAGTTCATTAGTTGTGCTGGAGATACACGCGTTGATATATAGAAAAAATCATTTCTAAATTATTATTGAGTTAAAATTTATAGCTTTAGTTTTAGCACATTATTAGCCAGGAATTATTGTGAAAAGTAGTGAAAAAGTGATTTTCTTTGATTTGTTATAAAAACCGTTTGTAATGGATAAATACGTGACTGGGTTGAAAAGAAAATTTAATGAAGCAGAAGAAGAGGGTGGTGAAAATAATGGAAATGTTTCTTCACAAAATAGTAAAACTAAACATAGAAAATATGATCCAATGTACTTATCATTGGGATTTACGTATAAGATCATTAATGGTCAAGAACGACCAATGTGTTTGCTGTGTATGAATACTTTGGCCTCAGATAGCATGAAACCAAGTAAATTAAAACGACATCTGGAAAAAGTGCACGCCGATCATGTTGGCAAAACAAAAGAATTTTTCCAAAGAAAATTAGATAACTTAAATAAACAGAAAGAATCGTTTTCAAAAGCTTTGTCTGTATCACAAAAAGCGTTACTTGCGTCATACAAAGTTTCGTATAGAATTGCTAAATGCAAAAAACCCCATTCAATAGGAGAAACTTTAGTACTACCAGCAGCTATTGACATAATAGCTACGATGTTTGGTGAATCATATGCTGATCAAATTAAAAGCATTCCGCTGGCAGATAATACGGTGGGAAGACGGATATCAGATATATCTGATGATCTTTGCGATCAGTTGATAGAAAAAATTAAATTATCTTCTTTCGCGTTGCAAGTAGATGAGGCTACCGATGTTGCTAAGGATGCACACTTAATAACATATATAAGATATGTTATGGAAAATGATATTAGAGAAGAGTTGTTATTCTGTAAGGCAATTGAAGGCAAAGCTACGGCGAGTGAAATTTTTAATATGATTGATAACTTTTTTATTGAAAATGGTATTTTATGGGAGAACTGTGTTGGACTGTGCACTGATGGAGCTCCATCTATGGCAGGAAAAAATGCTGGTCTGCAGGCCCTAGTTCGAAAAGTGGCTCCTCGTGCAGTTTGGACGCATTGTATGATTCATAGGCAATCTCTTGTTGCAAGAAATATGGGTGAAGAATTACTTGAAGTATTTGAAATTATAATAAAAGTTGTTAATTTTATCAAAAATAGTCCATTAAGAGAAAGGCTTTTTGGAAAATTGTGTGATGACATGGGCTCAGAATACAAAGCACTACTTTATTATTGTGAAGCACGTTGGCTTTCTCGTGCTAAAGTACTTCAAAGGGTGTTTGAGCTCAAAAAAGAAATTGCCATTTTTCTTGCTGATAATAAAGAGATGAAGCAGACATATTTTATGACACGAAGTTTCTCGCAAAATTTGCGTATCTAGTTGACATCTTTAAAAGACTAAGTGATTTAAATAAATCAATGCAAGGAACTCAAATTCATGCTTTTGTTCAAAAGGACAAGATTACGGCGTTTATGAAAAAAATAGAGCTGTGGATAGCTAGTATGAAAAGTAATAACTTTGATATGTTTCCTTCTTTTAAAACTACATGTGTTAATGATGATGAAATAGAAGCAAGTAAAGATCTTATTATCAATCATATGACTAGTTTAAGGAACCAATTTGCGCATTACTTCAAAGATCTAGATATGTCCAAATACGAATGGATTAGAAATCCATTTGTTATTGATAAATATGATAATTTTGGACTTCCAACGGCAGAGCAGGAAATGATAATTGATTTATCTAGTGATAGCACATTGAAGCAGATGTTTCAGGACGAAAAGAATATTGTTAAGTTTTGGTTACAAGTAAAGGACGATTTTCCAACTTTGACAAATAAAGCCTTAGAAATTTTATTACCATTTGTGACATCCTACTTATGTGAAACTGGTTTTTCTGCAGTAGCAGTATTAAAAACAAAGTACCGATCTCGTTTAGTGATAGAAAAGGAACTGAGAACAGCGATTTCTACAATGGAGCCGCGGTTTGAGAAAATTTGTGCTGAAAAACAAGCTCAACCGTCGCATTAATTTTTTAATATTGTGTGAAATATTATATCATTTGTTTTTATTAAATTTAAAATTATTTTTTTCCTATAATCCATAGTTATGTTTGTATGTATATTTTTGTATGTATATTTTTGTATGTTTATTTTTGTATGTATGTATATTGTGCATTATTTGGTACGAGATTAATAAATCATAATTTCAATTAAGTATATTTAAATTAAATTGTTAAAAAAATTAGGGGGGGGCGCAATATTTTTTTCTTTCAAAAGTGGGGCGCAAGGAAAAAAAGGTTGGAAACCGCTGCTGTACCTTGTATTGTGTATGCAATAACAGACATCGTATATGCATTATGAAATGTAATCTCTTTCGAGCATCGGCCGTTTAATCCTGTACTAATTCCCTTATGCACGGCCTCGAGGGAGCCCCCGAACCGCGCTCGGATGCGTCATGTCGGGAGGAGAAATGCGTGTATTATATTCACGGCTGCATTGGCACGTCAAACATATTTTGGCAGTCGCGAGTTTCTAATTAAATTCGGCGCTAATGAAAACGTTCGAGAAGCGGAAATGTTTGCGGAAAGTTTGCTCCTTATTTGCTGTGTAAAATTACAGTTATTTTAACTTAATTCGATATTCGGTGGCGAAATGTCGCTTGTAATAACAGATTGAAATGCTTGGCGACGGTCAGTGTATAGTAGAAGCGAATAAGTGAGCACAATATATTTACATTCGAAATTCCGGATGGTTTTCTTTCACACCGTTTATTTCATCATATATTGATCAGTAGTCAATTTAAATCTGCGGTGCCAATTAATAGCATAACGAACTCTTCAGCGTTTCAACAAACATTGCGGTATGAACATCGAGGGACCAAATTCCGCCACACACTCCATCATATCCGATTCGATCATCATTTCACGCGGATTTCACAATTGTGTGCATATTTCAATGCCCGGTCAGGAGTCTACCTACCGATCAGTTATATTTGGCTCATATGCTCAAATAAACTGAGAGCTAGAGCTTTGAATGTTTTTTTTGACAAACAACAACGAAAAACGTGTTATAGTGTGTCTATATGCATTATTTTATATTCTGCTGTAAGCATTTTATATAAAATGAAATCCAATTCCCAACGCTTGTTGGTAACTACTATAAATGGATGAATATATAATTTTCACATTTTCGTTTTACAAAAAGCATTTTTTTTGTTAATTTGTGCATTGGAAAATTAATTAAGGAATTATATATTAATGAAATCGATATTTTAAATACAGAAATAATTTTTACTGTTAATAATTAAATTTTAATAATTAAATTAAATGTTTTAAAATTTTTGCCGGAAGCTAGATTTGATCATTTGATCATACGAAATATTTCAATTATTTCATATAATGAATAATAGCGAATCCAAATTGCGAATGCCAAATTTCAAATTGTAGTTTTTTTTATGTGATACATATGTTTTACAATAATTTACGAGTTTAGTTCTTGTAACTCATTAGACTTCTCAAAATCTACGTAATAGCTTTATTATTTTATTTTGTGAGATTAATAATTTACACCGGCTTCTATCCCAATATGATTTCATATACACTGGTGGTTTATTAATCTCCCCACCGTGCCGCTGAAATGGTTCATCGGCTTGATCAATTTTGGATATGTTTTAATTACAAAACCGCGTTTGTGGGAAAACATCATCCAACAAGCGTCGTCCTTTGTTTTGAAGAGCAAATTTGCATTGGGTTATGCTCTTGTCAAGACTCCTATAGAAATGAAATGTTTTCAGTTGTAAGCTTCCGTTCGAAATCTTGTTAGGTTCATATATATCATGAAGAAATTGATGTAATTTTACACCAGAAAATCAATTATAAAGTCAAACTAGCTAAGGATTTGGATATAGTACTCGTAATTATGAAACAGAACGATACTTGCGGTATATTTCCTTAACTTAGTACTTTAGAAAAGCTTTTTACCAAAGCTCACTTGCAGTATTTAAAAGAAATTGATGACGGGCTCCGATTGTAAGGATGCATGATTTTTAAAAGAAAATTATGTATCGGTTTATTAGGAGTAATTATTTATTTGATTGAAGTGTTAAAGCAATTTAAATTTTTAAAATAAAAGATTTCCTTATGAGTTCATGCAGTATAATGACCGCTTTTGCAAGTAAGGCAATGCTGTCCAGATATTCATAAAACAAAAATGATTGATTTACAAATTTTCAGTCAATATCAAGTTCTGATGAGTATATGCTTGTTAATTTTCATTGTGTTTATACTACCTATCCCAAATTACACCCCAACTATTACATGTTTATTTCTACCCGTTAGAAGTATTATATATAATCTACATCACATAGGCGGTATACATTCTGAACAAGGTGTACGATGACATAATGATATTTAATAACATGATTGTTTCATGAATATTTTACTAATAAGAACATAATTAACGCTTTTCTACATCGTATAATTCCCGTTTTGACATTTATTCCAGGGAAAATTGTACGGCGTGCTGAGAGACCCGCTTCTTATCAAATATTTATAATCCGAAGCCATTAGTCTTGTTGTGACGTAAAATATCGATAACAACGCCCATAATGTTTAACTTATTGTTGTCGTGCTCATTTATATTTACTCAATGTATTTATAGATACATACACCGCCGAACATTTACAGTATATCACATTCGTATGAAGTCACTCAACTGTTGTGTAAATGTCGACTGAATAGTAATCAGTATGTTTAAATTGAAACATTGTACGTTATTATCTCGTGAAAACAATTATTTTATTTGCTTTTGAATATTGGAACCGGGTCGTGATTGGATGACATCGATTATTTACAGATCAATGAAATAACTTGGATTTATCTTGAATATACATTGCATGCTATGTGGTACTAATGCAACTATTCATTATTTGAGTACTGACATTATTGAATTTTTATGAATATTAATGAGTGCTTTGAATAATATGCTATTGTTTGGCTACTCAATTATTTTTCGATGACATAGGAAGTTTGCTTTAATAACAACAATATTATTTATTTAAAATACATCAATAAAATTAGATTCTTGCATGTAATTTGTAAATGACTACATTTTTAGATATCTATTATTTATTAAATTAAATTAAACAAAACAAAACAAACAGTAATTGATTTTTGTGGTATATTTTTAAAACAAATTCGCCAGATAAACTCTCATAAGAATCAAATATTATTTTAATACATGTGCGAATTCTTGGAGTACTAATTATTGAAAATATTATTATTGTTGTTTTCCAACATAATTCTTGAACATATTATTAGGAAATTTAAATGTTATAGATATTTAAAAAAAATCATGCAAGAAACTATTTCCAACTAAAAACATTTTTATTTATTTTTGTATAAATTGCTCATTCATCATTAATTAATATATTAACATTTATGTGTATTGTGGCTTCATATGGGCTTTTGCTTTGTTTTCTTTTTCATCTCTCCACCATCATCTCCGTTGTGTTTTTCTGGATGAAACAAAAACACACTGAACCAACCACGAACACATTACGACACTTGAACATCGCATGTTGGAATTCTGCAACCGACTTGATATTATTTTGCAACCAGCCTGAAAATGGAATGCGAGAAGCTCGTGCAGGAGAAGACGGAAATGCAAAGGCACTATGTCATGGTAAGTGCAACCTTAACACATCATACCCCAAAACTCGAAACACACCTGTAATATTTGTTATTCCTTTGATGTGCCTGTGTTTCGTTTGTCGCTTTATGTTTCCCATGTCTGCTTTCATTTATTAGTGTGTGTGTGCGTTCGCAGAGAGCTTTTTTGGAAGCTTTTGAGCTTTTGTGCTTTTTGAATTTGCATTGCAATTTCACGCCGTGCTTTTGAACGATTCGCATACTATTTCATCGCGGTGTTATTTCCGTGCAACGCTATCAGCACATTTATTTATTTTTGAAGACTTGGTTCTTTGACAGCTCATATTGTTCTTAAATTTAAAACAGTGGAATAACATTTTAACCCTTATTTCATATTTTCCTTCATACTTGAACTCATTCAGCTTGTTACAGAGTATACTAATGGAAAGTTTTTATAGGTTGATAGTAGGGCTCATATAGGATTTAAAATTTATTTTTATCTTGTGCAAGTATTACCAAAACACGACACGTACATACTATATTAATTATTTTTTAAATATAAGCGGAATGAAATTTAAATATATATATATATATCGATTCAATAATATTAGACGTTTAGTATGTAACTTCAACGTTAATTAATGATATTGATCAAGATTTATTATCATGATAATTTTTGTAGTTATTACCGTTTAGACATAAACATAATAGCACAATCTAAATTTTAGATTAATAAATCTTATTTGTATTTAGATTCTATTATTAGATTCTAAATACACTAAAATATAAAATTAGTAAATTCAATTGAAGAGAATTAATTTTATTTATTTGTTCTAACTAGTACATTAGTCGAAGAGAAATATTCGTAGGTAACTCAAATGGTATTCAATGCGAATTCTTTCAAAACTATGTCCCTACTAAAAATAACATTGGACGAAAATTTCAAAATCTATTTTTTATCAATTTGTATTTCTATTTATATATTTTATATTATTACTTATCTTAGAAAATATAAGCTGAATATTTTTTTACTCTAATTATTGGCACAATTTCAATACGAGTTTCAAAACTTTATTTCCAGAGCATTATTCGTATTACAATATTGTACCTACAATTCGAAATTTTTATTGCATTTCTTATAAATACCATTATTCCAATACCAAACATCTTTGCATCAATAATACTTTTTTATAATCGGGTAAGAAAAATCGATTTCACAATCAGTTATCGCGCAATCATAATAATGCAAGTACTATAAATATTGTTTTATGGTTAAAAACTAATACACAGCTTTATATCATGCCATGTTAAATGAAAAACATTTTGTACTGTTCCAGTACATTACATTTATTGATTGGATTTACCGCTTCATGTGCCGCACAAACAACAAGCTCTCACTCTGTTTTTTTTATTGATTCGTTGAAATATAATAAATGAAGTAACGAGTTATAATCCACGAACGCTAATCCAATATGTATTACTTTTCTGAATTGAGATATTAAATGAGTTTTATTACAGCCAGGCACGAATGTTCAATTTAAATTATTTTATTTGTATTAATCTCGTTATGTTTTGAAAGCCCAGTGAGCTTTTAGCGATCACTAATCTAAATAAATACATATTATATATGATTAAAATAAGCCTGCGATTATAATGGTTTTGTACTCATTTGTTATTCATATGTAAGTTGCTCTCATTAAAGTTTTAAATTATTCCTAATTTATACAAAGTAAATAAAATTTGCGTTGTAAGTTTAACATATTATATTTCACTCCTTTAATAATCTGCAACACGCGCTGTGTAAACCCAGATTATATAAATTTCTATAATTAAATTTAAACCTTTTGGTTTTGAAATATGTAACAGAAAACACAATATTAAATACTTGTGGCTTTTCATATCCGTTAAGTTATTTTTATTTCTGTTTTATTATTTTTTAAAATGAGTTTTTCCATCATTGCGCAACTAATAAAATGCTTTCTCTGGGGGTTTTCTCGAATTATTTTCCCAAGCCGCGAGTATAAATCGAGTACGTCTTTGGTACATAGTGTTTTCCAGCAGTTACCAACTTTATTGAATAAAGGAATATATATATATATATATATATATATATATATGTATATATGTATATATATTTATATGTATAATATAAATTCTGTATAAAGTTGAAATGCCACATAAGTGTATGTTTCGCGTTTTAAAAGTTTACGGCTAAGTTTCGGTATCATTTATTTATGTTGGTTGCTACAGACAAATATCATTAGTAAAATGATTTTAAATGATTATTTTTATAAAATTATTTTTTTGCATATTTTATTTTGAACACTACAAAAAAATATTTACATATGAGGGTTGAGGTGTCAAGTGATTTTCTTTGAAGCTTTAAGAGTTTATTCAACTGTTACCTTACAGACTTTTTTTTGCAAAATTCATATATGTGTTTGCATACACATACACAATATGCTTGACATGCTTATATGTTCTCAGATTTCTTTATTTCAATATGTAGACTCTTTTCACTTTAATAAAATTTTCTTTATTTCATAAGAATTCATGATTCCCATCGCGCCGTTCAACGTTCTCAAGTTTGCTTAATAGATCGCATTTTATTGGATATTAGTTCGAGTCGAATACCCATGCAATGTATGATATCCGTAATTGAATTTATTGTTTGATGTTGGAAACTTTATGCGCATATTTATGATAACTTACCTGTTCGATTCATAGGAAAGTTTAATTTCGAACGATAAAATTCTAGCGAAATAAATTGAAATGAGAAGATAGTTGTAAGATATGCGGAAGGGTATAGGGAATTTAATCAAGTACGATTTTCTTTAGATTTATCAAATGGTAATGGAAATGTTTTCGATTTGGTTGAAACTTGAGATGAAAGTATGATTTCGATATTAAGATTGATTGAAGTTGTTTGAATTTTAGAATTATTTACATACTATATTACCAACATTCTATACATACTATATTTCTAATATTCTATGCAAATATTTAAAACTTTCATAAATATAAAAATTATTGATCACAAAAACATTTTGATTTAATAACCATTATTTATTGATTATATAAAATTAAAATACACCAACTGCAATCAATTATTTATATCTAAAATTACTTTCTAGTCAAGTGTCAATAAAATTGATGATTCTGCAACTTTGTGTAAGTAGATTGGCCAATAAATAATACCCAAGTCTTTATTTTAAATTAATATAATCTATTTATTCAACGTTTTAGAATTTTTACGCATTTATACATAAGTGTATATTACATAGAGTAAAAAAGTGTCATGTTTAAAACATAATGGAATTATCATTTTCATTAAATAAATGTATCATCATAGTTTTAATCATTATTCGTCGATTTTCACACCGTTTTACAAAAAATATATGTCGCTTCATAAAAATCCGTTTATAAAACATGGCATTGCATGTCCCAAGTGCTTTTATCAACCCCTACACCACCGCCGAGCTTTAAAGCTCTCAATTTTCGAACTGCAGCCGTTCAATTTTAAATTTCAATATTCATGTAGCGGCATATTACATTTTTGCATACACATCTGGATTTTGAGCGCAATCAGATATTGATAACGTTCTACATTCAGCCATTTATTTATTTTGAAATGACGGCGTCCATTAAAATTACACTGCGGATGGTAAATATTTATTTCAAATGTAATGTTGTGTTTTAGCGTGATCGGGTTTATCATCAATTTATTTATGATGGCCAACAATAATGATAATAATCAAATTGAGCTGAATTCGCGAATGCAAGCTATAATAGTGCAGATTACCTGCATAATGTTTTTAATTAATAAAGCTACAGCGTGTTTTGGGAATTGGTTCTAATACAGGTTTTAATTCGCTTGTTCTATTATCGATGAGTGGAATAAATGAAAATTATTAGGTTACGTTATTTGTTTATTTAAAATAAAAACGTTGTAATATTCTGTTGAAGGTTTATTTTTTGCTCGTAAATGATTACAGAACTTAATTGGCGAATGAGGATTAATTAACGGGGTTCTCGTCTGTCGACGATTGGCTCGTTAAAATAATTGTTAGGCAGACTTTATAAAAAATGAATGAATAAAATGGCAGCTGAAATTTGTACTTGAGATTGCTTTAATAAAGACATTATTTACTAATTATTACTTAACTAATTAGACTTACAGATATTTTTAATCATATTCATACAAAATTAAGAAGTGATAAGTGCTATTCCAATTCAAAGACTGCATACTAGAAAATTATTGCTGCGATCTAAATTTAGTTTTAGTCTAAAAATATGTAACGGTAAAATTTTATTTTGCTTACTATGTAAATTACGCCCCTGTGTGTACCTACACTCGTAACAAGTTTATAACTAGCCAGGATGTAGTGGTTGTAAAATTATATATATATATATATATATATATATATATATATATATATGTGTGTTTTGTATTATATGATTCAAATGTCATTCGAATATTGAACAATCCTATTTGCTATTCAGGGCACGTGGAACTATCTCCGACTCGGGCGTCGCGGATATAACACCGACCACACTTATGTTTTGTTGTATTGCTACATTTTTATACATTCGCAGAAAATGGGAAATATTTTAGTGAAAAATTGAATGAAACTTTGGAGTAGATTTTAACCTATTTAAAAAAATAAATAAATGCGAATAAAACTGTGCACAGAAGTAATCTTTAGATGATTCCAAAAAATTTTAAGAATCTGTTTTGTATTAAGTCTACAAATTAGTTTCTAGAAAAAGAAGCAAGTATTACTAGATCAACCATATTTTATTCAGGATTATTGAATTTTTTTTTTCTTATAATAGTATCATCCTCTGAGACTTTTAGCTTGTTTGAATGAAATTATGATTGAATGTGTTCTGAAGTTCCTTCTACATATTATTATTAAATTATACTAATATTATTTTTATCATTCCACAGTACTATGAAATGTCATACGGCCTCAACGTAGAAATGCACAAACAGGTAAGTGCCAACTATATTATTAAATTTTTGAACAAATGATTTTATGGTAGACATGTATAATATAACAGGTGGTATCCTGTGCCTTATATAGATCTCGTCAGTTAATAGCCATTCAGGCGTGGTATTACCGAAGGCATAATCCATGCCCTATGCAGTAGCCCGAAACGCTTTTGAAATAACATAATCGGATTATTTCTTGAATGGGAATACGAAAATTATTTTCTTCGGTAACCTCACCCTAAAATAATTTGATTGATTTCGTATCAAAGCATTGTATTATTTATGCAAAATCCGTTTGACAAATTGCTATATCACATACATTCTTTTGTGAACAATAATGTATAGAAAAAATAAATTGCATACCTGATACTCTTTGCCTGCAATTATACGTCTTATTAAATGACTTCTGAAATAACGTGTCACGCTCGAATAAAAAATAGCAAAGTTTGTAATTAAACAGTGGAAAGATATTAATTTGATTTGTTTTCATCACGTTTGGACGTATAAATTGTTTTAATCGAATTTGAAATGCAATAGGAAGTATAGAAGTCATTCAATTCATTATATTAGAATATAATTGTTTTGATTGCCATTTGATATATTTAAAACAAATCCTAAATATGACTATGTATTCATGTATTTATCATTTATTGTCACCATTATTAGAAACAGATCCGAATAATATTTAATATTGAGCACTTTAGTGGTACATATTCACAACCATATTATTACTGAAATCGACGAGCATTAGTACATTTATATCTTATTATTTATAGACAATTTGCTTACATCATTTATCACGTACAAAATCTCCCCATCTTGTTTTATTAAATTACTTTGCCGGGTGCTTTATACGAACCACCGCCAAATGGACCGTGAATTAATACTCGACTAGCTTTTGTTAAGGGTGATTCTCATTGTAGGAGTATTTTTTCTATTTTCTATTTCATTTTGCATTCTCTGTCCATTGCTTGTGTGTACAAATGTGTTTGTGTGTGTTCATCCGAGTGTTTTGAATAGTACTCAAGTCTTCGCCGTCGGCGGGAGGCACTTGATATTACATTGAATTGAGATTATCTGAAGAGCGAGCGTTTGAGTCTACCCGTGATTATGCGTTAAGTGGGGAATGTACTTGATGATACTATATTATGAGCCTGCTTCATCGTACATACGTATTATGATCCGATGAGTTCATCTAGGCTTTATCATGGTACTTAAATATTATATCTTATGGATCGATTTTCGAATAACCGAAAACTCGAATAAAAAGGAAGTTATTCGAAGTGCTAGTGTTTTGTTTTCGTACAAATAATGTGTTTGAAATATTGGAGCCAAATTTCTACATATTTATTATTAACAAAATAGTAGTATATTGATATATTATGAACAATCCAATGTTGTTGTTGATGATAAAGTGTTAGAATGACTTAAAATTTGCTTTGATTTAGTTGCGATTTGTTTATATTTAGTTATGGGTTTAACTAGCTCTCTAGCATGTTTTTTAACTTTAAAGTATTCATAAAATTTCAAAATGTAATGAAAATCAAATTTTTGAAAAAAAGTCAAGTTTTTTCAAAATTTCGAAATTTAAAAAAATATTTTTTTCAGTTTTTTAAAAAAAATAAGTTAATTTAAAAATGGAAGTTCCAGCAATTTGTCTTAAAGCACGATGCCACGCACCACTAATTATATTTTTCACTAGTAAATATTATTTTTGCCTCCACTTCAAATCTGTTTCGCCACAATCTCCCAATTGATTCTCTCCCATACATTAAGTATGTCTACATCTCTCAACGATCTGATATTCATTCACCCGGAATTCTTTTAAAAATCATTTCAAACCTTTCTCATTCTCGGTAATCGTTTTTGCGATTGACTTTAGGCAATCTGCAAAATCATCATTATTATGCATACGATGGCAGCGGTATATTTTATACCGAGCTTTCGAGCCAACCGCCCACTGTATTTCAGCCTTCTTGACTCCCAACCTTGCCGCGGTATTGATTTCTACAATCTTATTCCGCACGTTGTCGACGACCACCCTGCCGAAGTTAAGGGATGCAGTTTGCATGGGTGCACACGCGCGCACCCACGCAATTCACGAACTTGCTGACATTCTTGAGCTTTCAAGGATTGTAAAGATGTTAAACTAGAAATAATTGTTATGGAAATATATACCTTTGATAAAACATTATTAGGTTTTCTATAAAAGTCATTTCATGGCATAAAATTTAATATGGTGGCATACTATTTTTATACACATCTAAGTTCTATGAAACAGAACGGAAATTTTATCATTTTTCTAGAGCTCGTAGTACGCGGCATACATCATCACGTCATGGTTCATTTACGTTATTATTTTTGTATTACTGTTTTAATTTAATTTTTATTTTAACTTTTTTCATTTTACATTCTATTTATTGCATTTTTTTGTATTTTTGTATTTTTTGTTGCTCATATCAATTTTGTAAATAAGACATTAAAGTCTTGATTAACAAAAATAAATTGTAATAAAAAAAAAAAAAATTCTAGAGCTAATAAAAATCTACAACAATTAGGAAAATAAGTTATGTAATATGAAACATCATCAAATTACGTATATTAATATTTATTTTCTCAATCAAATCTACATTATGTAGAGCATATTTTAAAATCTATTTAATTTTATCAAAGTTTTTAAATTTGTCGTAATTAATTATTTACGCTTTTTACTACTATTTTACGATCTTCAAATTACCTTATTTGGTTGAGTTTTGTTTGGTATTACCTCTTCTATAAAAGATCAAATATTAAGTCCAATCCATAAATCAATAATTTTGAAGTCCACCCAATAATATATATATAAAACCCATTAGAATTCACCAAGTGTGTTATACAGCTACCCACTCAATTTTCACGTTTCAGAAAATTGACTTTGGAAATTCTCGTGGCGTTCTACAGAAGCAGTTAGTTGTGGTGTGTCGTGGTGGTAGCGGCACCTTCTTCCACCATCGCATACGATATATTTCGTTTTCAATTCTAGCTCTCCAGTAACCGCAGGATTGAGATAACTAAAACACAGGGTTGGGTTAAATGATATTTCACAACTTCGGGTAATGGTTATGGATAATGGATTTTGTTGAAATGACTTATAGAACGTGGGTGTTTGAATATACGGCTATCAATATCAGTGCATAATTTGCCAATTGATTTTTTGGAACTGAGAACTTTTCATTTATACTTTAGATTAAAGGATACATATTTAAACTATAAAGTAGCCTAATTAAACTGACACACAAGCTATCATTCCCAGCTCTTACGTAATGGGGCAAGTGCAAACCGCAGCCAGAGACGATTAACCGTGCACACCGCACTCCCAGCTTATCGTCCCACTCTTTTGTACTAAAACGACATCATGTCCTTGTTCTTCTCACAGAAATATAGTCTCAAGCACCCACCACCCACTGAAAAAGCTTCACACTGTCGGCGCTAATCTTCGTATGCTTTAAGCACACATTTTCAAAAGCTCACGGAAACGGCTTTTCATAAAGATGAAATTGTAAATAAAAACTAAAATACTTATTACTTTCTTTTTAATTACGAATGTAGTTTTGTAAAAATATAAATTATTTAAATATTTTTTTACTATTATATATTTTTAATAGGATTGAGAACTAAAATCAGATTTTACAAACATAAATAATACATCATAGAAATTAAAATATTTATATACACAATATTTTCAATAAAATTAGTTAATAATTGCATTGGTGATTTGTTAAAAAAAAAACTTTCGTTGTCTACTATTTCATCCACTTATGTCAAAATACAATAACTTTTTGATATGGCTTCGACCTCCTCAAACTACAACACTAGACACAAACTTATTAAGGCGCGCACATATAAATTAGGCAGCTCTTTCAATACGATCGACGGTCTAGGTATTCAGCTTATAAATAAACTTCCATTCAACATCCGAAACTTAGACAGCAAAAAATTTCATGCTTCCCTAGTTAAACTTTTTAAAGAATTAGCTTTTTATGACATTACTGAATTTTCTCAATTTGATTTCAATAACTATTTTCTTGCATAATCCTTATCCTTTACTATGTAGTCTGACCATTTGATCGCCTGTACAACCATATTTTTTTTTAATTTTTTTTTATTGCTATTTTATTAATTTAACATTTTTACGGTTTTAAATGAGTATAACTTTCAACCTTGTGCAAGAATTTTGAGCTTGACTGGTGGTCAAATAGACTTTTTATATGATGAACTTGATGATGAACATTGTATTTAATGTTCGAATGCTTTTTTTCAGCTCTTTTTTCAGAAGCGAAATTCGTGCAGCTACTATGATTATTATAAAATTACTATCCTTTTAATATTAACTATGTTATTAACTAAATATGAATAAGCTTGACAAGAGCCTGAAATAATATCTATTATTATTGATTACGGCTTGCTTATGAATAAATAAAATAAATAAATAAATAAATATACACTTAGATGGCATTTCGATCATTTACTTCATTTCTACTTTCCGCCTTAATCTCGAGTGAGATTCTAATCAAGTCTTTGAATAAATAGCTCTTCTCCGCAATCGCAAGCGATTTGAATATTTGTCAAATAACACCCCGACGTCACTCTGCAGTTTCCGCTTTTTCATCAATCTTATTTGAATCTCGCACACCTCCGAATCGATTACGTTCTAACAGTCAAAGCTCAGTGTGACTTCCTACACAGTACTTAAAGTTGTGCGAAGAGATGTTCTCTTCGCACTGTCAATGGTTAAAGCTCAGTCACCCCACCTCAAGTCAGCGTTCGGAGCTTTAAGCTCACACTGCTCTGTGGCGCCGCAGTTTCCGACGGCGGCGGTAACGGATGTACTAATTCCGAAACCTCTTACACATATCACGACTTCCGTCTCCCTCGTGCCTGAGAGTTATATCCGTGAGCTTTTGAAAGCTCTTGCTCGCACCACAGAAGCTAGATCTACACAGAACGTATGGCGTTTACAAGTAATATGCTTGCGACTGTGTGAGTTAGCTCGTCGGTTTATTCTTTATGTATGACTTTTCCTACATGTATATGTTTGCGTTTTGTCAATGTGTTGTGTTGGTGAATAGAGCTTTTCAGTGGTTCTTCAATGTGAAGGAGAACTAAATTAGTTTCCCTTACTTGTAATGAGTATTTATTAGCTATCAAATTAAATAACTATTTGTCGTAGACTGAACTTCAATTGTAATTTATACATAATGAATTGTTCTAATTACTTTCATTTTGTTAATTTTCTAAAATAATTGGTTCCCAGTATAATTTTGGTTCTGTATGTGGTATGTGCAATTACAGAAATATTTTTTTGGGCAAATTTGCGCGATATTTTGTTGATACTAATTTACCTCTATAGAGCATGAAAATAATTTCAATTAATAACTAGTGGGGTGGGGTGGCATCGTGCCTTAAGGCAAATTGCTGGAACTTCCCGTACCGTAAAGAAATGTTCGAGGAATACTGAATGTTTTCAAATAGATTATTATAATATTGTAACATTGTCTAATATTTATAAGAATTATATAAACTGAATTGCAAAGTTGAAATTATTTGTTTCAACAAAAAACAAAAAAAAAAAAAAAAAATCGAACAAAATTTTTTTTTTCCAAAATCAATTATTTTGTTAAGACAAGCAGAAAGTTTTTTGAATCATTCAAATCGGACGCTTAGTTCTCTCAAAAACTGCCATTTTTTACACATTTAGCTCCGTATCTTCGAAATGGCTGGGCCTGCCTTTGCCAAAAACTAATAAACACTTCTCCCAATCATTACTAATTGAATGTTTTTTAGATCATTCAAATCGGATACTCCGTTCTCTCAAAATTCGATTTCTATTTTCCGCACTCTTTGCTCCGTATCTCCGAAACGGCTGGACCTGCCTTTGCCAAAAACTAATCAGCTCTTTTCCCTATCAATAGGAATCGAATGTTTTTTGAACCATTCAAATCGGTTGATCCGTGCGCCCTAAAACGTGACTGGAAATTTGTATCCACACATACATACACACACACACACACACATACACACACACACACACACACATCCATTTTTTTTGAGGTATGCCAAAATGTTCAGAAACCTTCAAAACGTCGAGAAATGTAAAAATTTTCAATTCCGATTTTCGGCCCATTACAATAACTTACCCTACGGGAAGTTAAAAATAATAATATATTTAAAGTTATTTTAATCATAAATGTTTATGTTTTAGAATAATTTTAAATTCTGATTGTAGCGCATAAAATCAACATCAAGATATCTATTTTTTTATATTCAACGTGAAGTGTTATGATTTGTAGTAAAATGTTTCAAAAGCTTTATATTTGCAATCCGTCGTTGAATTTCCGAGTAGTTATTCTACATTTAAGAGGAATAAAAAGTGATTGCAAAAAATCTCTTACATATACATATTTAAACCTGTGCAATTCACACACGATAGCACCAATAGCGTTCGGACCAATATGAAAATATATGAGAAGTGTATTAAAAGTTTTTTGTGCATCGTTCATGCTCTTTTTATTTATTTATTCTCTCTGTATACCGGGAGCCGGAATCGTTCGCTGCGGTATTTCGCCCTTGTGTTTTGTTGCTCCTTTTTTCAATATAATTTTTTACTGCGACCAAAACTTCTCTTTCTGTTATATGCCGAGCTTGCTGGATATATATGGAAATGTTATGGCCTGTTGAAATATTCAGTTCGGTTTTAATTATTCCGCGTGTGTTTGAAATGCTGTGAAATATATTATTATTTTATATGTAAGGCAGGGTTGAAGCGTTGAGTTTTGCTATAATCTGAGGACGATAAATTTTGAAGATTTATGACTGTTTTTATAGCTTTTCGGGAATTGTTTTTTCCAGTTTTGCTCGAATTGGAAAGCGTGGTATTATGGGTCATAAACATCATCAAAAAGAAATTTGATTACATGAATGTAAATATTATCTGTTATAAATACCTAGAATTTACTTTTCTTATATTATTTTTGTTTTCAAAACGCATTGCACTCATGATGATATAAAAGTCTAATAAAATAAAACCAAAAACAACTTGTCACGTTGAAGCGGATCGCATATGTAGAAAAGTTTGTCTCGAATATATATTTTTTGCTCTTTGAAATAGCTACGGATGAAAACTTTCATCACATATGCCATACAGTGTGCTTCAAAATCCTTGCGTTGTCAAAAGTTGGGAGGTATCCATTTCTGTAAAAAAAGTAGAATTCGACGAACTGTTTTGTGATGTTCCGATAATAGATACATACATTAAAGCGTAAAAACGGAGATAAAATATTGTATAGCATTAATTAACATATACGTTTATGGGAGTGTGTTGCCTATCAATTGCAATAATAGTTCTATAAAAGTTTTTAATATAGCACTTTGACAGAAAGGATGTGCTCTTTATAGAACATGTAAGGTTTGAAATTTTTGGTTCTGATTTTTTACATATCAGTGGAAGTTATTTAATAATGGATTAATATGAATATTTTTACAAAACTACGTCACTGGTTCGAATGAATATACTTCCCTTTCGACTCCCAGGTCGTAACTCGCAACAGTAGTCGTCTCGGATGAAAACTGGCCGAATTTGCATAATACTCCGCATGGATTTATTCATGATGTCGTATTACTGAAACACCGTGTGTTTGTATTTGTCTTTTCGACAAAAGGGTTTGAAATGATTACCAAAAAATAACATGATTGTACCGAATCGACATTGGGTAACCGACCGTACATGATTGGGGCGGTTGTAGCGATTTTATCTGAAATTGGTTTTGTGTTCGTGGAGATTTAGAGAATTGATTCAAGAAGTTTTTATTTAATCTGTTATGTGCGTATCAATATCCATTTTGTTTGAACTTTATGACAGAAAACATTATCAAGAATTTCGATTTCAATGTAAATTTGTTCAAACTGATCATCATACTGGTGATTAATGATTCATGATTTCATAATGTTTTAGGTTAAAAAGCAGTCTAATTACAAAAAATGAAAAACATTTTCAAATAATTTTAAGGGTTTAACCACCATTTCTAATTTAACTTTAAATTGGGCTAATATCTCTTCTAAAATAATGCGTGGTTATTAATACAAAATGATTTTCTTTTTTACATTTTTAGTATATGAATAATGTAGTTATTTGTTTATGTTCAAAAATATAAAATATATTACGGAGATACAAAGCATCAAATCCATCTTAAAACAATAGTTACAGGTTATTATCATTTTATAAATTTCAAAAATATCGAATGTAACTGGAATAAAATATGAGTTCAAACTACAAAATACGATTATCAACAATGAGCTTTCAATTCCACTGTATAAATCATAATAATATGTTAAAAATGGCACGTAATAAATTCAAAGTACCTTTATGTAAAATTAATTTCATACTTTGCTTATAAGCGTATTCAGTGAGTGCCCTCATGATAAATTCACGAGCAAAATATGATTTATACATTTTTAACTCCGCAGTCGTCACACATGTCACGGTCGGCGTACACACGCAGAGCACCGTTATGAATGCATTTATATTTTTTGTTCGAACGAATTATTTATTATTATATTTACACATACACGGGTTCGAATCTCGTGGCAGGGTGTCGCATCAGTTTGCTTCTGTTCCATGGATGGTAAGAACACATTTAGCGTGCTGTGTTTTGAATAACAACAGTTTAGGGACGACAGCCCTCGTCGATTTCGAGTTAGCGCTGGGTGCATCATATAATGACGAATTATATGAATATTATAAGGGGAAATAAATTCTCAGTCATTCACAATTACTTTTTACGAGAGAGGTGTATTCAGCCGGACCCGTATAATACTAACACCCCGTACTGTAGCGGTTTATCGTGATCGGTGTATGAGCACACCTGGCGATTGCAGTACAGATATTATTTGGTTTATTATAACCGTCATTGTGTTTATCATTGGCAATATTGTGAGTTGGGTCGGATCTTCCGTGTGCGATTTGTTTATGCAGTGGTTAGTTGATTTTGTACAAAATTGGTAGAACACGAAAATTCACCTTTGACTTCATGGACCCTAGATTGTTCAGGAATGATGGAGCCTCGAACGTTTAGGGGTGTCAAGTTATATATATATATATTGGCAGAATTTTGACAATTCAAATTATTAAGTAAATAGATAAATATAGAAGTGTATTTAATTTAGCAGCAATTTGCGGGGAGACCATATAATTCATTTAATTATCTACAGCTAGTGTCAGAGAACGTGATTCACTTTAAAAATATTTTCTATCCCACTATAAATAAAACATCTCTATTTTTACATTTATTAAAATACTTTTAGATCAAACAGCTCGTAGTGATCTGTTGCCAGTTATTTTAAAATATTACTCAAGCCATTAATATAAATATGTACCACAACAAAGTGAGAATATAACACATTTAATGTAGCAATCTCCGATTGATTACGCTTGTAAACCGTGGAAAATATATTTTAATGTTTTTGAGTTGTGTATTGGCGCTGCCATAACACTTGTCGTTAAAGCTCGAAACCGTCGGCGTCGTTTGGCCCGGATCCAGAATATGAAATATGAAATAAACTATTATAGACTCGGTGGCTAAATGGATTTGGCGCTAGTGTTCACTGATTGCAAAACGATATTCTTGAGAATATGTTAATAACATGTGTTGTATATTGCTGATTATGTGCCAGAAATTTGTTAATATATTCGTTTTTATGGCATCGGCGGTTTGCAGATAATATGAGTTGTCATATGAGTGAGCTGCAACATATTCAACATGTATTCATAAACGTATAACATTTTTGGCTCAGTGATCTAAATAAAACGCCACGACATGTTGTAAACGGTTTCCAATTCTTTTTTTTATTGCTATTGACATTCGATTCGATTTCAAAGAAACATTGCAAAATTAATTTAGTTGGATAAATATAATTTTTTTTTATTTTTAGACTATGCTACCTAGTGTTAACTGAAAACAACATTGAGTTAGCTTTTTTTGACTCAACTATATTTTACTGTCATTAATATTTGTTCCTCTAATCCTCTCAATCAATCGACTATTCCTTATCATATATCATGATAAATATTATACACATGCCGGATATATTAATATAATGTGGAATTTCAATGTTGGTACGGAAATAGAGTAACTGAAATAAAAATACCCTGCTTTGCCAAGAGAATAAGAATAGCTCAAGTACATATTGATTTCGTACATCTATAGAAAATACATTTATTCAAGTTCGCGCAATTTTTGGCATAAAATTGGCAACGTTTATGATAATGATAAAAAATAATATCAGTATATATCGTTGATTTATGTTGTGACTTTGGTAACTTGGTAATAATCTGTGGTGTCATGCATATAAAGTGCATTCGACTTCTAGAGTCGTTGGAATGGAGTCACGCCGATATTTCATCTTCATTTCCCTGACATTTCATTTACTGTATAAAATATTTATAATTGTGCAAATTCACCTGCGACTGAATTGTTCGTTTTTGCAAATGCGAAAATAATTATATAGCCTTCATTTTGCCTATGAAAACAGATGTTTAAAGCTTCTTTAAAATATTAGTATGACTCAATAAATAACCTATTATTATATCCAAAAAATATACTTGACATTATAAAATGCTTGTGATATTCCACATGCTTAAGCTAAATATAATGTTTATTTATTATTTTCATATAATTATAAAGATATTAGGCCTTCATGCCAGAACATAGTAGCTTTTACTGAAACACCTCTCACATTATAATTGAGAATTGTTGCCATTTCTAGTAGCTCTTTAATGGATGGAAAATCAGTATATTTAAAACTTTTCATTGTACATCGCATTCAGAAAAAAGTTTTAAAAATCAATCAAATCAAATTCCCCGAGTTTTTGAACCGGTAAATGTTTTCTAGTTATCCGTCAGTGTGTCACTCACGTACTCTGGCATATCTCTTCATATTGAACTGTGAAAGGATCGCATAAAGAAGGGTCCATTTCGTTGACTCTGTAAGGGTTCATGGTATAACGTGCTCTCGACGACATATAAAGGCAACCCCAACAACCCCAGAGTGTTTTGTCGTCAAGGGGTTGATTCAGAGGTCCTACTCTTCTTGGATTTGAACCGATGGTGGAGACAAGGTCTTATTACTGAAAGTAAGGGATTTATTGGGTCTATGATGTGCTTAATTTTTATGTAGCAAGTGTATATTGTTTTATAATGATTAAATTAGAACATTGGTATATAGGTATATACAACGTTGTTTCTGATTTTTTTTATTTCTATGAATATATCTTTTCTACTTAAACATAATAATAATAATAATAATAAATGGTAGTGCTGCCCGAAGGCAGGTCCATGGTGTGAGAGCCACCACAAATAAATTATTCCCTTACCTTTCATCCCATTACCATTATTCCCCTTTACCAT
>NW_020536999.1:34310001-34342131 GCF_003426905.1 Ctenocephalides felis | reverse complement strand
TATAAGTAATTTATGTTTCAAGGTTATAACGACTGATCTTCCCATGCTTGCACCTCGTCCCATACTGGAACCTCTGCATCAGCACCTTTGGCTGCTGGAATTTGTGCCTTGCCTTAGAAGCAAATAGAGATCTTACGTGGAGAGATATGCAGCATATAGGTAAGTTCACGTATTTATATAAAAAATTATTCTCAATAAATTTTCATAATCAACATTTTCTTTTCAAATTTATTTTAAATTTATTTATATTAGTTCTTACGTTTATATTATTTGCAGTTGTGCGCACTGCTAAACCTGCCAATTTGAAATCAGACGATTGGGCAACTAATGGAGTTGGCCGTAATGTAAGTCACTCCTTTGGTTATGGGTTAATGGATGCAGCAGCAATGGTGAAATTAGCCAGAACGTGGAAAACAGTACCCGAACAAAGGAGGTGTGAAGTATCTGCTCCACATATAGACAAGTAAGCAGATTTCTAAATCATCAGTAAAAATTTGTGTAATATATACAATGAATTTATAATATATTATTTTTAGGTTGATTCCTCCAAAGAGCAAAGTAATTCTGCAATTGCCTGTGTCTCTTTGTCAAGGAGTAAATTCTTTTAGAGCATGTTCAAGCTAAAATTCATTGCAAGCATCGCGACGAGGCGACATTCAGATACATCTCACGAGTCCCGGGGGCACTCGTGTCACTCTACTAGCTGCTAGGTGATAAAATGCTGACGATCATAATTTATTACATTACTTTATCTGCATGTACTTTATTTCTTTTAATGGCATTGTATAAAACTCTCAGTTTAATGCTACATAATGGTATACTCAATATAAAAGTTAAATATCATGTACTTTCGAAAGTATTCAGGTTTGTTTTATACTAATTTTAATGTTATAATTTAGGCAAAATGATGCTTCACGATCAGGATTCAGTAATTGGCCTTTTATGTCCGTCCATACATGGGGAGAATCACCTCAAGGTCTATGGCATTTAGAAGTTCACAACGAAGGCCGATATATGGGTTAGTAATAAATTAGTAATAAATAAATTATAAAGTAATTATAATAATTGTCATGAAAGGTTTCTAACTGTTAATATCTAATACATCAGTATCACTTTAATATTACTAATACTAAATAATTTTTATTCTTATGCTTACTAACAATTTCGGGATCATTCTGGATATTAGGCCGAGCGACTGTCCATACCTGGTCGCTGATATTTTATGGAACCGCTATCCCGGCTCATACCAACGATCCCATTCAAATTCGACCTCCAAATATTACATTTCCTATACAAAATCCTAACTCTTTCATACCTAACACTAATCAAAAGCAAAATTCTCCACAAAATAAAAACAATCGTAAAAATCAAAATGGCATGGCATCGACTTATCAAGTCGTTAATCAGCCCAGAAAAAATAAAAACTCAAAAAATTCTCATAGAAACTCGGGTAAAAATTCTCAAAAACAGACGACGGCTAAACCTGTTTCGAGTTTCAAAGATTTAGTTTACAAAACAACTGATAAGTTCAATTCAAATTCATATTTTTATGTAACGAGTAGCATGTTTGTTAATTCAACAACGCAATTGCCGAATAGAGGGTTTAAAGACACCGAGTCTAAATTTTATACGAACAATCAGAAAAAAGATAATCCAGCTAGCAAAACTTTAAGACCAAAACAAGCTAAAAACTGCTCCAACTGATGAAGCTGTCGATCATTCTATGAATATTAAAAATACTGTCCCTACTACGACGCCGATATCTTACGATAGAGTAATCCATTTTGGAAATAATAATCCATTGACATTAGAAGAAGATCATAAACTGCCGTCCATTTTAAAACAATACCCTAAAATTCAAAGAATTTTTCCTGTGTTTTCTGGTATTAAACCTTCCAGGGAATTTCCATATACACCTGATTCAATGACTCGTCCTGGTTCCTCTGATCACTCGTTTAGCAGAGAGCAATAATAATGAAAGGGGTATATTTATTTATAACTTGGTAGAATAGTTTGATTTAATTTATATTCACCAGATTATAATTTTTTATTGATTCTGTTAATTATGCTTTTCGATAAATAAATTTTTTATTTATATTTTTTGCATGACGTTTGACTAATAATCAAAATATAGCATTTATAATTATTATAACAAATTGCTATCTTTTATTATTTGGTATTTTAATGCTTTATCATTTGTTATCGTGTTACTACGTTATTCATATTCATAAATCTTTATTTTTTAGCCAAATTGACGCAATGGGATCTCCTATTCCACGGGACACAAGAGCCGCCACAAGAGAGTGACGTTGAATTCAGCAAGGATTCGAAATTTAAAGATTCAAAATCTGTTCAATATTCTGCGAACGGCGGATCAAATTATCCCGATGGATTGGAACATAACTCTTTAGAAACTGACACCGCCAGTGGGCAATGGAGGGATTTACATCATGTAAGTACTGGAAATATGATAAAGTATGTAACTTTATATTAAAGAGTAAAAAAAAATGGTAGAAAATTTTTTTTTATTTTCAGAGGCTATTCATAAAAATAATATTGCCCTAGCGCGTTGTTAAATTTTCATTCGGGTACTTCTTTTTTGAATTCTGTTTATAGTCGTTCGCGTATTTGATAGAAATAATAATAAAATAAGTAAAAATAAAATAATAAATAATAATAAATAATTAAGTAAATAGATAATATTAAATTTTTCTTTCTTAATATAGGATTAATATTAATTATGAAAAATATAAAGCAGGTCCTGGTGTATATAATGCGATGTACCATTAAAATATTTATATTTTTGCACTCACTAAATCTTTTTTGTCGTCTCACTTAGTATAGGGCTAATGTTTACATTCGAATTCTAATTTATATCTTCACGACTTTTAAAGTTATTCTGAATTGTTTCATGCCAAAATTGGAAAAAGTATGCGGATGTTAGTCGAAATTTGAACTTTCTTTTTTCTATTCAAAAGCCAGTTGATGAATCTCGATAAGAACTCGTTGTGCACAACGATCGGCAGAGCTTTTTCTTTATAATTTGCGGATAAGTCCAAAAAAAATGGTCAAAGATTGTGCCAAAAGTCCAGAATCGGTTTTAAAATTGTTGAATCGCACTGATAAGTTTTTGGCAAAGATTATACAGACAGTTTTTTGTCGATTTCAATGAAAATATCATAAGCTTACATAAGGTGGTTTAATTATAAAAATTAATCAAAGTTTGGAACTAGCTGTAAGTGGAATTCTGTCTTAAAGCAATTAAGGCATCGTGCCTTAAGACAAATTGCTGGAACTTTCCGTACCGCAATTCAAAATTCGAGTAATTAAAATAATCAATAATAATCAATAAAAGTTGATCAATGATTTAAAACTTTTAATAGAATTTTGAACCATATTAAATCATTCTATCTCAAATCATTCATTTTGAAATATTTTGGAAATTCTGAACTTTTTTTCAAAGCAATCATACTGCTTTAACTGCATAATGACGAAATATCGAAGCGCCGTCTAACGCGTAAACATTGATACGGAACCTATAACAAAATTTATACTTATTGTTAAAATCTCTATAAAATATCTAATTATTTGATGTGCATATGTCTAATGTTTATTTTTGACCGCCAAATGGCTCATTTTTTTACTTTTTCCTCCATATTTCTGAAGTCGTTGCACCTGCCTTTGCCAAAAACTAATCAGCACGTCTTCTTATCAATACGAAACGAATGTTTTTTGAATTATTCAAATCGCTTCATCCGTGTTCCCGAAATCGTCGACGAAAATTTGTATCCGCACACACACGCACACACACGCACACACACATACTTCCATTTTTTCTAAGGTATGCCAAAATGTTCAGAAACCTCTGAAACGTAAAGATATATAAAAATTTTCATTTTCGATTTTTTGCGACTACTATAATTGCCCTACGGGAAGTTAATAATGCACGCCACCCATAAGATTTCTTAGCAATTAGGTCGATTATTTACAGATCTTGAGAAGTTCTTTGCAACTTCCTTTCGTGCTTATAAGCGAAAATGACATCTACACCTGCTTTTCGTGCCACTAATTGTAGAATATCATTTTATTGTTCTAAATTATATTAAAACCCAGTAAACACCGTGTGATTTGAGCGACGGTAGCAATCTGAAATCCACAGTGCCTTCAGCGCGTGTAACACCCATGCCGGATTTTACTGGGAACAATCATATGTGAACATTTCGTCTCGTATTCAGAATTGTTCCTGGTGACTTCATTCAGTCTTGACATTTATTTATTTCTATTGATTTTTAAATATCATTTGTTTTCAGGTACGCGAAGGCCACATAGATGTCCAGCGCACCGCCTCGGACGACGTCACCAGCTCCGCCTGCATCAGCTACAACGACAATCACAACTGTCTAGGTTTGTTAATATTTGCGTTAGCATCGCTTTACTTCTCTCACTTCCTGTACACGTCTTCTACTGCTATTGTCTCAAATCACTTCCCAATCGATTCTGCAAACCCACGGCCAACTGAACATCAACCAAATCGTCGTGGTAATAAAAGACAAACAACTAGCCAAATTTTGAACAAAGATTTAAACGATGAACCAGAAGTGAGAAACACTTGGAAAAGTTCGTATAGTTTAATAAAAAAGCCGCTTTTAGCAAATACTTCGGACTGCGGGCTTAATATATTAATTCAAGAAGATTTAAATAGTTAATAGTTAAAATAATTTTTAGTACTTCAGAAATGAACTATTTAATATGAATATCAAAATAGAATCACACTTTTAACTCTTCAAACAATACTTAATCTTTAAATACTTAGTATAATATTAATAATATAAATTACCTCAACTACTAATATTTTACTCATCATTTCTGTTCTAATATATTTTATACCGGAGCATATGTATCTCAAAAATCAAATTGACCAAAAATGGTGTTATTAGCCCAATGTTTTTAATCATGTAGTTACTTGTACATAACATCGAATTAGGTATTAAAATAATTCAAAAGAAATTTTGTTGTGTTCAAGGACGACTAGTGCCAAATCAATTTAGGTATATAGAGACTATAAATATATATGATAAAATTTATCTGTACATTTCTTGTACAGATTTACTTCTAATGTTCCAATTACTATTTATATACATCATTTATAAATAATATATAATATAACTAACTCATGCTATTAGTTACGCTATAAATTGTATAACTTTCTAATTTAATTCCTTTGTCATAGATAATTTGCACTTTGTATATAGAACTATTTTTGTGAATTTTAGGCTACTAACTTTGGTTCTGCATGAGCATTATTTGGTAAACGAATTGTAAATTTCTATAAAATTTCCGAAAATTCTATTTATTTATTTCAAAACCTACACTAAACTTTTGGGTGGTATATAAAGCAATATTAATTATTCTTATGATGTATTCAACTTCAATGGAAACCATATTGGTTATCTATAACGTATTTGGTATTTAATTATAAATTATAATGCCATGTTTATTTCTTTGTAAGCTAAATTTAACAAAGTTTTGTCGAGCTATATGAAGTGCAATTTAGACAATTTTATTTTAAATCTATATCATTTTCTCATTTTTGTGTAAAATCTTTCGGTTCAATATTATTTATTAAAATGCAATAAAGGCTAGAGAATAAAGGAGAGAGCTTGATTTACATACAAGCTTTTCCTTTTAAGTTTTAAACAAAACGCTGAAAACTTTTGCCGCGTTTGAGTGCTGCCGAGATCGTCGGAAATAAAGCATTTCGTACTTTGGTATTTATTAATGTTAATGAAACGCAGAACATTTACGATTTTTCCGAAACTAATTTAAAAAATTGTTACAGTTTTTGTGAATTTCCTAGGATATTTTTCAATATATTTTTTCGTCAAGCTAAAGGATGTCATACGATCATTATGCTATATTTTTATATTTTAGCAGCATTCACGTCGCTAAAGATTTTAGAAAATTTGTTTAGGTTTAGAGAAAGGCACGTACAAAAATCACTCTTTTTCCAACAACTGTGAGATGAAGTTTTTTTATTTTCTAAGATATCATGTAATTGTCATAAATATTCTAAGCACAGAATACTGAACATTTCAACAGGTTTATTTTCGCTAATAGTAATTAATGACCATTTTTTAATTTTTCTCAATCATGTATTTGATTTAAAATGTATCTTCGTGACTAACTTATGAATTAACTAAATTTGAATTAACAAATTTCTTGCAGCCATATTTTTAATTCTTTGGTGATGAAGATTCCAAAAGAATCGCTTATTGCATTTACAAAATAAAGACTTAAATATTTTATTTTTCCACTATAATTCTTTTAGGCCTTGTACAAAATGTACATGTGCAATATCATGAAATTTTAACCTCTTTTTTATAATACTTTGCAATAAGAAATTTTCAATTGTTATTTGTTTTGTTGTTAATCATAAGTACAAATCAACTATGATTTAAGTGTTGTATTATTGTGATAACATGTATGTATGATTTTAATTGTAAATATGTTTCGTGTTGACATTTATGATTAGACAGTAACTAATGTAATTATATTATACTTAATGTGATAATTTTTTAACCGTGTACAATAGAATAACAGGTTAATAAGTTACTCATAAAAATAAGGCCGTGACAACGCAGTGGCGCACAGCCGTTTATTTCAACTTATCGCTGTGATGTATTTTCCCCAAAATATCGAGAAATGTATATAAATAATATTTAAATCGAACTAATTGTCGACGATATCTTTGTAAATAAAACTATTACTAATTATCCTTTATCGACATGTGACGAAATGATCGACTTCGCGCCACTTTGTCTGTTGCACATTTATAAATATATCGCTAATGAAAACATATTCTAAAAGTGCGATTTTGTATGTACATAATAGTTGTATAAATCTGAATCATTGAATATGTAAGATCCATTGTGTTGGCAGTGCAGTTTTAATATTGCTAATTATATTACTTTTTAAATTAGGTAGCATTACTATTAAATATTTATATATGGCTATTATAAATTTAACAACAAAACATATTATGAAAAAATAAAATATGATTTGTTTTCATATGACCAATTGTTTTGTTTACTTCATCCCATCCTGAGGACATACTCTAATCAGCGAAGTTACAAAGAAGAAATACATCATGAGTATAGTTCTTTTGCTATTTAACAATTAGCTTATGGTGTTGGTAATAATAATCTTTATTTTAGAAATATTTTAGGTGATGGGATATTTTAGTTGCCTGATGCAATATGACTGATATCATATAGCCACAGCTCATACAAAAGGTAGCTTGGTGAGTGAAATATTTTCTAACATTTTAGACTTTATTATGAAAATAATACTGGTTCTTTGCTAACTCTTTCTTCTCTAGTTACTTCAACAATCAATCAATAAAAATATGCAAAATTTTTGTGAGACAGAACTTTTTCTTAGAAACTCAACTTTATGCTATTATATATATACTAAGATATAACTATATCATTCTTTTCTATTTTTCAGTACTTGAGGTATTAATCATTTATTCAGTTTAGTTTAATCAAGGTAGTCAAATGAAATTAATTTTATTCTAGAGGCAATTTTAGACTTTTCTATTATAAATATTTACTCAAGTATAATTTATGCATGAAATAATGGAATATTTTTTTCTGAAGCTGAGAAAAACTAATTTTTAATCTTCATCATATAAAATTCAATATGTCAGAAAAGGTAAATCACCACTCAGCAATAATGGGCATGCACTTTATAAAATATTTTAAAATTTCTTTTGCTAGTATGGAATTCATATTTCTAATTTATCTGTTGTACATTTACAGAATGCATGCCGGATACATATTTATTTGAAGGACATTGTTATACAAATTGTCCTGCAAAAAGTTTTCTATCAGCCAAACCTACTTGGTTACCAGCTACAAGAAATCACAATAAAAAGCACTTGCTAGAAAACTTGTGGTCTTCTCTGGCGGCTCGAAATGGCCATAGAGTTCAAAGACAAGTAGAAGAAATAAATCGAAATTCGGATATGATGGTGTGTCTTCACTGCCATTATTCCTGCTTGACTTGCAGGGGACCAAATGATCATGAGTGCTCAACTTGCAACGAGGATGCTGTCCTCACAAATAAAACTAACAATGAAAATTTTTGTTACCCTTTAACTATCATGCCTCAAATCCAAGATTCAGCATGGTTTTATCGTTTATACGTAACACTAATTGTAGTTATAAGTATAATTTTAGGTGTTATAGCTTGCTCAGGTTTAGTGTATATTTTGAATAAGTGCATTAATAAAATATTATATTTGGTAAGGTCTAGCAAAGGTCAAAAGTATGATAAAGTTGCCTCTCAAGATGTAACATCAGCTCAAATTGATATGGCAGATGATAATCTGAATTCTGTTGATGAAAGCGAAAACGAATTTTGATGATATATGTATATTTTAATATTATTGGTCTCTAAGATTATTTCTGAAAAATACATAGATATACAAGTTAAAAAAAAGTATGTGATAAGTGGCTTGACTACAAGAATTCCAATAATATAATAGTGAGGGATAAATGCCTTAGAGGGCTGTTACGTGTGTGAAAATTCTATCCCAATATTTTTTCACAACTATAAATTTTATAAAACTAAAAATGTATCTCATTAGTTTGTATGAACGAGATTCGAATGATAATCATAAATGTTGAAACTAGTATTTATATATTAATTTATATTTTGGTGTAATAAGATGTATCACTTTCATAATAGTGATATATTTATGTGATCCATAGGCCTTTTTTATAACTAAATATTGTAAGATTTTATTTAATGTAATTTTTATTTTTGATACAATTACTACAATTATTTTTTGTTTATAAATGGTAATGGTCTAGCCATTACCATTGAAAGTGGAATGGATGTTGACATATATCTGTTTTCATAACATTTGAATAAATAATGATACATTTTAATTTGCACCATATAGCATTTCATCAAAGTACTTTTATTGTTTATTATGTTGTAAGTATTCATTAAGTGCCAAAGATTTCAAAGTATACAGAATATCATGTATCATATTGTGCGCTTTATCATATTTATCTACAGTTTTATTTAATTTGAAGCTCGTCAATTGATGTAAATAATAAAATGCTATGTTTATATAAAAAGTAAATAAAGTAAAATTAAGATCGATATTAATGACTATTGTCCTCATATTTGTGGTAATAAGTAATACAGTCATAATAATTGAAATTGAAATGATGTAATATATATTATAAATGATGTAATTGAGAGTGATTAATAGGGACAACTGAGGACATTCATATTGCGACATTAGAGGTGAAATTTTTAGATCGTCGCAAGACGGACAGAAGCAAAAGCATTTGCCAAATATGTTTTCATCAATCAAGAAGGAAAGTTAGAGATTCGAAGGCAATCAGATGACTCGCCGGACAGCTTCCGGGAAACCAAAGCTTTTGGGCTCCGGGGGAAGTATGGTTGTAAAGCTTATGTTAAAAGAATTGACGGAAGGGCAATACAAGAAGTGGAGCCTGCAGCTTTATTTGACTAAACATGGGAAACCTTACCAGGTCCAGACACCGGAAGGATTGACAGATACACATGTATTGGTTTCAATTTGAATTGATCCAAATGATGTATTTTATTTAAACACGGTTTATTGAAACAATTCTTAACAAGTTTTCATGATTGCTATATGATGCTAGACTTAGAGCGATAAGATATAAAAAAAAACAGCTAATTCCCTCTTACAATTATTTTTCTGTTGCTGCTAATAACAAAGACTTTTTATCACTAATATTTACATAAAATAATTTCAAATTTCAAATTAAAAAAGTATATAAATACATATTTATTTTAACTTTAAACACTACTGCCACCAAGTTGCGTCGAATTAAAACGTCAAAAATAAGTGTGAAGTTGAACTGATGCTGCCATCTGTCAAAAAAGAATCTCATTTGTTCATATGATATGAAGGTTTGAATGTTGGTAGTCCTCTACATCTTTCTTTCACGACGACCATGTTTTCAGAGATGTTTGTGTTGTCATAAATATTGTTAAAACTAATATATATAATTGTTAATAAGTTTAGATAATTAAAATACAAAATGCGTATTGAAACGTGCTATTTTTGTTCTTCAAGAATATACCCAGGACATGGTATACAATTTGTCAGAAACGATTGTAAAGTAAGTCTTGATGTGATATAAACCACATGGCTTATAGTATTTCACAATAACATGTCATATCCATCTATTAAATTGATATACAACTTATTAGTAATTTGATATGCAACTTAAATATTGATATACAACTTAAAGTAATTTATTGCATTTTCAAAAAACTATACTACTCAAATTTGATATAACCTCACAATTATTGACAGATTTCTCAAGCCTGTGGTTTGAACTATTATTACCTGAATTGTATTATATCCACTTAAATTAATTTATTACCTATATTAGATTTTCAGGTTTTGTCGTTCAAAATGTCATGCTGCATTCAAAAAGAAAAAGAATCCTCGTAAAACTAAATGGACAAAAGCATTCAGAAAAACAGCCGGCAAAGAATTGGCTGTTGATCCATCATTTGAATTTGAAAGACGAAGAAATATTCCAGTTAAATACGACAGACAATTATGGACGAAGACTGTAGAAGCCATGAAGAAAATTGAAAGTATTAAACAAAGAAGACAAAATAATCATATTATGCAGAGGCTCAGGAAAGGCAGAGAACAAGAAATTCTCAGGGATGTTAAAGAGGTAAATGAAGTTCTTTTTTATCTAGAATAGTTCTTTGAATTCTTTGAAGAGATAGTCAAATGACTATAGTTTAATGTTTTGATGGTAAACATACCAATATCAACTAATGTTTAAATATAGTTTACACGAACAGTTTTTCGATTGAAAAATGTATGGGGATTTAAAGGTTTTTTAAATGCATCCTTCTAATCATTGTTTCTTGTTTCTTTCCAATTATCATGAAATATGATCAAATTAATATTATTACAAACAATAGAAAAATGTGTTTTAACAACATATTGTTACATATTTCAAGTAATTTGGTTACATGATTGAACTGAACTCATTACTTGGGATGAACGCACACCGATTTTTTAAATAAACTCTCAATTGTGGTTATTCGGAATCATTACAAAATGTGATTAAATTTAAATTGTTAATACTCCAGCAAAATATCTGTGTAGAATGTATTTTCAAGAAATTTGATATCACAGAATTTGTGTTCAAAATGGCACATGAATGGAATTTTTGGAATCAAGATAATAAAACAAAAACAAAGTTTTACTAGCTCAATATGACCAATTTGTAAATTCAGGTTCAAAGAGATCTCAGTCTCATCAGATCTCCTGCAGCTGGATTACGTGAAAGAAGACAGAAAGAAGAACAAGAGATGGAAACAGAATCTGAATTCATTGAAGCGATTGATTCTAAAGGTCGTGTTGTGCTCGAGAAACCAATTGTTGAAGAAGCCATGGAAGATGATCTTGAAGTTATACAAGACTGTGGAGAAGTTACTCTATAACAATATTAATATTTATGTGCAACATAAAGCATTAAAACTAAAATTAATTTGCTGATATTTTATTTGTTACATGCAAATATAATTGAAAATATTTCATTTATTAAACAATAATATTCTATATTCAAATCAAAATTATTTCCCTGGCAATTTTATTATCCTAATTACATTTTAGGTATGACCAGGCAATATAGGAAAAGTAAATGAAGGAATAATTTATGCAGATTCAAATTTATTTGGTTCTTTGTTGTTCTAACAATTTACGCAACTTGGGCAGCATCTTGTTATAAATGTGATACATAGCATTACGATCAGTTAATTTGAAGCCATGCTCAACACTAGTGTTATTTGAGAATTCTATTAAGTTATCATTAATAGTTTCTTCGATAGATTCATGCCTTTCATTGGCCCAATTTTGAGACTTTTTAGTTTTATGATTTTTGTTGCGCCAGCTCTTGTTATCTTCAGAGTTATCTTCACTCTCCCAATTTTTTTTTGTATGAGACTTTTTGTCAAAATATTGGGTTTCAATAATTGAGTCGTCATCATTTTTTCGAACAGTGATACGGTCCTTACCATTCTTTGATATTTCTTGCTCAATGAAGATATTTCTAACAGAACTTTGCGACTCTTTTTCAGGTGAATTTTGACTATGCTTAGTTAGTCTATAATTGATGGTATGAATGTTTGGCAAATCGAGACGGATTTTAATAGGTGCTACTTCATCGGTATTTTTCAATGAGGTTCTTTGAATTTTATTTTGCTCTGAACTAGTTTCAGACGATACTACATCATCTTTTTCTTTCGAGGCTTCTTGGGATAAGGTGTTATTGGCTTTAGTCCAGTTGGATCTTTCTTCAGAATCGAAAAGTTCTGAACCATTTTCATTTAATTTTAGAGCACCGCAGTTATCTATATTTTTATAAAAATCGGGATTCAGCTGTTGGATGCGAGCATCGATCGGAGTAGCGTATGGAACCTGAGTTTAATTAATTAAAAATATTTAATAAGTCCATGGGATTAACTAAATTTATATATTGCATATTGTCTATACCTGACAATCCCCGCAAAAGCGGTAGACATTATCATAAAATGTGGTAAAGATCGCAGTTTTCAAATCAGAGCAGCTTACATTGCAAGGATCAATCATTTGGAATATTTGGCGTCCGCATCTGTAGATATGTAATGTAATAAAATAATTAACCAACAATATTTTTGGCTAAAAGTGTATTAATATTTGACTATATTTTTCGGTGATTATTATTTGTATGATAATATTATTCTTTCTGTGAATTCAGGTTTCTTTCATGAATTAATATCTTCCTAAATCTATGACGTATTTATAAGCATGGTAGCATTGTTTATATGAAAGATACTACCATTTGAGTTCAGGTCTATTTTCTTTTATTTATTTTTCTATTGGCTTTGTAAGAGTTCAGGTCTATGATTCATAAAATATTTGGAAATTATATAATATCTAAATGATTCAAGTCATAACACGTTATTCTATAAATCTTCATAAAGTAAATTTCCATATAAAGTAATCGAATAGTGTAGCTATTCAAATAAGAAATAAATTTTAGTAATTGTAGTTATTATTCCCTAAAGTTATGTTAGTGCTTTGTGAAATAAATATTGAACATTATGTTGTGAGCAGCTGCAGTGAATACAATTATAAAGTCGGATTTTTGTCTGAATCAAATATCAAAAAGGTTAGTGGATTTTTAGTTAAGCATTAAATTGATGCCAATTTCTACTCATAATCAATGAGCTTGTGTCATTAACATGTAAAAACATGTATTTTTATTTCCTTTCAAATTAAAAAAAATATGTCAAGCGATAGAATTACCTGTTCACGACTAGAATATAATCGCGTTCAGTTCTAAGCGCTCCAGTAATGTTATGAACAAGATTAGACAAAACTGTTACGTTGCCGGCGGCTTGTCTCAATAATTCAGTTCTTTGTCGATGGCCAACTTGATCTTCTTGGAGAGAATTCAATATTACAAAATTCATTTGGAAATATCTTGTATCCCATAACTGGTTATTGAGGGAGTTGAGCCTTAAATTGAAGGAAACACATTTTATTCAGGCGATCAAAAAATATTACCATTTATTATAACTTACATTTCGGCTTTCTTAATACAAGCATCGGAAGATGCATTCAGCATAGCCAAGATCGTAATATTGCCTTGAAAGTCGATAATTGGCTCTTCGGTGGTATCATTGCGGTTTACAAGAGTTGCGATGTCCTTGCAAGCACCAATAGCTTCTTGGCCGTTTGCTAAAGTTGCGGCCAGAAGAAAGGATAATAACCACATACGCCACATTTTTTCTAGAAATATTATTAATCTTAATCTACATGTTAAAATTATAGAACCTTGCCAGTTCTAAATGTTTTGTGACATGAAATAAACTCTTTCTAAATTACCTATTCCAAATGGTCCTCTTCTTATCAAAGAGATCCGTTGCTAACCAGACCAACTTTCGAGTTTACCAGTTTGATTAAAACTGATTTAAATTCAAGAAGTCAGCGTGGCAAAAGTTCAAAAGAACACTAATTGCAACAAACTTATCTCTCACGAGCAGCTACTTCAGCATAAATTTTACTTGCGTTTTTGATTCAGGATGTTATTTTAAGAATGATATCACGCGATTAAAATAATATATGCGAAATACTGACATGAACATATATTTATGAAATAATAATATAATGGTCATTTATTTAATTTAATTTACGATATATTTAGGTTTTTTGGCTCCTCGTTAAAATATATGCATCCAAATACTATATTTAATATTATGTATAATATATATTTAACATAGTGCACGTTTCGAGACCCATATTTGTCTTTAATCAGTTAAAATATGAACAAAAACATTAATAATAACAATTTCCAGCGGAAAATAAACACCATTAAACAGTTTATGATATTATTTTGTATATTTCTTACTTCTTTTTTATACGTGTGTGTAAGCTTTTATTAAATGTACAAAATCTGATATTTATATAATTTTGATGTACATAAACAGCAGGCGTATTAATTTACCGGTTTTGAATATGATAGTCCTCTAATAGTTATATATGAACTTCGAATAAATCCTACATAATGCTTTTTAATTATATTTATGATTAATAATAAATCATTTCAAAGCCACTATCAAAATACTACATATAAGAAAACATATATTAAAAAAAATTCTAAAAAATTTGCTAAATTATAAATTGTATATATCCACAACCTAAACTTATCAATTATCATAAGCAGTGGCGTCGGAACCGCGTGGGCTGTGTGGGCTTGAGCCCACCCATGAATTTTGATGGGGAGCTCAAAAAAAAAAAACGAGACCACTGGCTATCTATCTAAAAAAAAGCGAGCCCACCCATCAAAAATTTGGTTCCGACGCCACTGATCATTAGTTATATTTATATTTTATCAGAGCTGCATTTGCAATAGCATTTCTTAAAACCTTCATTCGGCAATAATATAATAATGAATTGGTATCTTTCTAGTTTCTAGAGATCTACTTGAGACTGCTTATTGATGTTGAGTTTGATCTACATTAGATTAGTTATGTAACTAGTCAAAGTCATTTGATTGTTATGTAAATCGTGATTATTATTGTTAATTTTGTACCTCATAGTACAAATGTACCGATTATCTCGCCGTGTAGTTTCTTTCAATCTCATCTCTAATTTTGCTCAATCACGAGTTAATTTAAATAAATCTGCAATTAAATATCGACTCTTTTTATTATGTTTTCAAATGCTATTCGACATGTTCAGCATCGCTGGGCTTTCAGGCCTTAAATAAAGCGCGAAGTAATTACCCACACGAGTAGCTATTCAATTTTATTTAACACGACCACGCGCTCGCATACGCGCGCGCTTCCACTTACAAGCTATGAAGCTCGATCACACTACATTCAACAAAACATCAACCCAACAGAAACACATTATGTTCAGAACCGCATTAGAAGACCCTGAAATAATTGATTTTGTTCAATTTAATCATTCCTAATATTCTTAACATAGGGAGTGAACTAACTGAATTAGATTTCAGAGTAAAAATGAGAAAAAACGCATCAAACAGATGGTCAATTACTGTTCCCTTGACCACTATTTGTAAATTGTTGTTCCAATGACCACTACCCAAGGAAAGCTTAATGTTTTTGCGAAAAAATCCGATTTGCTAATTTTATGTTTTTCCGAAGTTTCGACCGATTCGGAATCGAACGAAACCAAATTTGGAAAAAGTATGTGTGTGCGTGAGCCGATGTTTTCTCTAAAATGGCTAGACAGATATAGAAAAATTATTTGAAGATATTATTTATCATTATTAGAAATTATTTTGTCATTCGTTATAACTCGATAAGGAATTCTTAGTGTTTATCAGTCTGCGCGATGATCGGCCGAGCCGCTCCTTTGTAATTAGTAGAAAAGTTTAAATTTGAATCTTATATTTGATTTGAAAATATTAAGGCCTACGATAAGCCGTTGAATTATAAAAATTTATCAAACTTAAGAATTTCGCGGTAAGCTTGAGTAATTCTAATCAGAATCTATGATAAAGCATAGGTACATTCTCTTTTATAGGTAGCTACTGACTACAGTTGACGTTCTCACTTAAATCAAATACAATTACAAATTTTTCATCTATTTCGTGTTTATTGATTAGGTTGATTATGTATACGTATCAGGAAGTTCATGCAACTTGCCTTAAGGCACTTCTTACGCTTACGACTACAGTTTGTGTTAAACATTCGAAGTGAACACATCGATTGCGTAACAAAATAAACACGTTAAAAATCCAGGCTTGCCTGGTATACATTTATAATAAAACAGTTATTTTAATAACTATATAATGGAGTGTGTTAAACCGAAAAACACACTTCTATTTAATTTCAAAGTAATTGAAGGAATAATTTCGCCATTAACTGCTCATTTGTGGTTAAAAGGAATTTTAAATAGTATTTATGAAGATGTCAGCTGTATATACGGAATATCCATGGAAAATAAGATATTAAATGTGAAATTTAATAATGAGAAAATTATAAATAAAATTAAAAGTAAATATGAAACTAATATAAAATTTAAGTCCGATAAAAATCAGTGTTATGAAATTGAATATAGTGAACCTAGGGAACCGCCACAGTGGATAAAATTGTTAAATGTACAATGGGAGACATCGGAAGAACAAATAAGGAAAATAATGTCAGAGTACGGCAAAATATTAAAGTACCAAGAAGATATATGGACAGGAGAAGGCATTATAAACTGCTACACTGGAAATAGAACCTTATTAATAGAAGTAACAAAAGAAATTCCAAACATGATTAAAGTGAATGGAAAAAACACAACAATAATAATTAGAGGACAACCAAGGAAATGTTTTAAATGTGGAGAAACAAGCCACGTGAAAAAAGAATGTACAATGAACTCAAAAATAGGAGAAAGATTAAAAGATTTAGGGAAAAATAAACCAATAGTGAATAATAATGAAGAAAACATAATAGATAAAATTGTTGTTACCCAAAAGGAAAAAAATGATCAAATTAGAAAAAATGAAGAAGAAATAAATAATAAAAAAGAAGAAAAAATAATAATTATAAAAAACAAAGAAAGTTCTAATTATATGACTGAATATAAAAAAACAAAACAAAAAGAAGAAAAAGGAAAACAAAGCATAAATGAAACAGAAAAAACGCCTATCAGTAATAAAAAAATTAAAATAACAACCCCAAATACAGAGGAAGTAATGAAGGATATAATTGAAAACATGGATATAAATACACCAATTCTTCAATGAATTGTATTCTACAAGATTCAGATATAGATATGTCAGAAGAAGAAAGATCACTAGAATATGGAAAAGAATATGGTGAAACACCTAATCCTGAAATAAATAAAGAAATAACAAAATTAAAACTATATAATTTAAATTTTTTCTTAAATTCCTTTTTAAGAACACATATTGATGAATAATTATAAAATCAGAAATATTGCCACAATAAATATAAATGGTATTAGAAGTTTAACGACTAAAATATTACTGAAAAAATTTATAACAGATAATGACTTAGATATAATATTGTTACAAGAAATAAATGAAAACGATTTAAGATTTTTTAAACCATATGAAGGTATAGTAAACATTAATGAAAATCAAAGAGGTACTGCCATATTAACAAGACCAGGAATTGAAATAAAAAATGTAATCCTTCATGAAAATTCTAGAATAATAGGTGCTAACATAGATGATTTAAATTTATTAAATATATATGCCCATGCCGGTAATGGTCAGCGTCCACAAAGGGAGAAATTATTTGAAGAAGATATAGCCAGTATAATAGGAACAAACAAATCTAATATCATGATCGCAGGCGATTTTAATTGTGTATTAAATGCCAAGGACCAAAAAGGAAGAACAAATTATAGTGCAGCACTAAAAAGATTGTTAAACCAATTAAATTAAAAGATGCGTGGGAGTATTTAAATAAGAAAGATAATGGGTTTACATTTATTAGGGGTGATTCAGCTTCAAGATTAGATAGATTTTATACTGACACATTAATAAAAAATAGAATAGTTGATTGCAAAGTAATTCCAGTAGCCTTTTCAGACCATAATGCGGTAGTTCTAAAATTGAAAGTTGTGACATCAGTGCCATTTTTTGGAAAAAGTTACTGGAAAATGAACACAAAAATACTTAAATCCGAAGAATTTGATAATTTATTTAGACAAGAATGGGAGAAAATTGTTAAAATTTCATCACGTACGAATGTAATTGATTGGTGGCAAAATAAAGTAAAAACCAAATTAAAATACTTTGCAAAAAATTTATCCAGACAAAATGCAATAGATTTCAATAATACAATAATTTTTTTGAAAAGGTATTGAAGGAGGCAGTTGAAAATCACAATAATAATGGTGAAATGTGGGAAATAATTAAAGAAACAAAAGCCACAATTAGAAAATTATATGATACTCGTAACGAAGGAATTAAAATAAGATCAAGGACCCAAACAATTACAGAAGAAGAGCGCATTACTACATATCAAATTGCAAAGGAAAAAATCAATGGAGAAAACAAATTCATTAAATCGTTATTTAATAACGAAAATATTTGTTTAAAAAATTCAAAAGAAATAATTGTAGAAATGGAAAGATCATACAAAAATTTCTACAAAGAAAAACCGATAAATTATAAGGAAATGGATCTCATACTAAGGAAATATAATAAAAACATAAGCATTCTTTCTAATGAACAACTAAGAAAAGAAATTTCGGAGGAAGAAGTGAGGGAAGCGATTAAGACAAGCAGTAAAAATAGGACACCTGGAATAGATGGCATTCCGTATGAATTTTATCAAAAATATGAAGACATTTTAACACCCTTTTTAGTTAAAATATTTAACGAATTTTTAAACGAACCGGAAAAGATAAATAAAAAACTTAATGAAGGAATAATAATATTAATTTCGAAAAAAAAGGATCCAAAATATACGGACGATTATAGACCAATTACGCTTTTAAACTGTGATATGAAATTATTTTCAAAAATTATTTCAAATAGAATAAAAATGGCTGTTCAAAATATTATTAACCAGGGGCAATCATGCTGTATGGATAAAAGAAATATTGTTGATAATTTAATAACTGTTAGAAACTTGGTGGCATACTATAATATAAAACATAATGAAAAAGCATCTTTGATAAACATAGATTTTAAGAAAGCCTTTGACATGATGTCACATGATTATTTGCTGCATGTATTAAGAAAAATATCAATTCCTGACAAAATAACCAAAGTAATAATGAATCTTAATAAAACGCAACTTCACGATTACAAATAAATGGGAATCTATCTGAATATATAAAAATTGAAAGATCCGTCAGACAGGGATGTCCTTTGTCAATGATACTATTTGTTATTGGTTTAGATCCTTTACTTGAAGAATTGGAAAAAAAATTAGAAGGTCAAAATATAATAACTAAAATGTTAAGATACTTGCATATGCTGATGATGTTACTTTAATAGTTAAATCAAATAGTGAAGAAAGAAAATCCTTAGAAATCATTAAATCTTATTGTAAAAGTTCAGGAGCAGAAATAAATGAACAAAAATCCACATTTCTATCGCTAGGTATGAGATGGGCAAGGGATTCAGAAAGCAACATACCAGAAACCCCGAAAATTAAATATTTGGGAATGATTATATCAAAAAATTTAGAGGAAATGATTAATGAGAACTGGAATAAATTAATTAATAATATAAGAGTGACATTAAATACAGATTTATCAAGACGACTAAATGTAATTCAAAAAATCTGGCATATAAATCAATTTGCCTTAGCAAAATTATGGTATTTAGCGCAAGTATTACCAATGCATAAAGTATTTTCACAAAAAATTGAAACTATAATAGGTTACTATATCTGGAATGGTTATAGAATAAGAATTAATAGAAATCAATTAAAATTGAAAGAAAACCAAGGAGGTCTAAATTTAATATCAACTGCTGAAAAATGTAAAGCATTACTCTTTAAAAATATGATAAAACAGATCATAACAAAGGAAATCAACACAGGATTTTTAGAACTTTGGATCAATAATAAACATTTTCCGAAATCTATTAAAAAAGAATGGGTAATTATAAATGAAAAATATCAATGGAATCTAGAAAATACTACAACAAAAGAAATATATATAAAACTAACTAATGATTATACTCCAAGAATAATGGAGAAAAACCCGAATTTGAACTGGAATAATATTTGGAAGAATTTAAAAAACAAAAATATTCCTTCTGACTGGAGAACCACGAACTATATGATAGTCAATGAATGCATAGCCATGAAAATGAAGCTGTTTAAAATGAAAATGGCTGATACTGCTAATTGTACAAAATGTAATAAAGAAGAAAATGCAATACATTTCTTAACAGAGTGCGGTGAAAATAAAAAGATATGGAATTGGATGAAGCATAGACTGAAATTATTAAAAATTAATCTAAATGAGAAAGATTATAAATTAATAAAATTCGACATTATGAAAAGACCAGAAGAAGAAAACAATATCATAATATGGCTATTATCTGGTGTTCTAAATAATATATACAATGGAATTGAAGAATTAACATTAATCGAAAGGAATTTAAGAGAGAAGCGGAAAGACTACATAATAAGAAATAAAAATAAGAATAATTCATTTATGTACAAAATTTTGTAAATTATAATGTAGATATTTAAGAAATAAATTATAATATATATAATAAAAAAAAAAAAAAAAAAAAAAAATAACAAACCAGTGCACATTGCGCTTGGCGCGCATCGGAACATATTCTATATAAAGGTAATACTTATTTAACAAATAAAACTAGATATACGAGGTGTGTTCAAAAAGTACCCGGAATTACTAATAATTAAATTTCGCGGGTCTGGAGTGTCTGATTGTCAAAATTTTTTTTTTATTGTGTTGGTATACATGCCCCTAAAGTATGATGAAATTTTCAGCTATATTCACTGTTTACTTTGTCTGTGGTGGTCGCTAAGGTTCGACGTGTTTTTCTGAGCTCGGCGATTTTTACAATGGAAGAATTGAAAAGTCAAAGAATTTGTATTAAATTTTGCGTAAAAAATGAAATAAAGTGTTGCAAAGTGCAAAAATTCACCAGATATGGCTCCGTGTGACTTTTTCCTATTCCCAAAGTTGAAGAGACCCATGAAAGGACGGCGGTTTTCCTCGATTGAAGAAAATCGCTGAGAGTGCTCAAGGACATATCAAAAAGTGAATATCAAGGGTGCTTCGAAAATTGGAAAAAACGCTGGCATAAGTGTATTATATCTGGGGGGGACTACTTTGAAGGGGACCACATTAATGTAGACGAATAAATAAATATTTTTTTGAAAAAACGAAAATTCCGGGTACTTTTTGAACAGACCTCGTATATGTAAAAAAAAAAAAAAAAAAAAAAAAAAACTAGTTTTCTATTACTACTATCCGAGAGTTGATATTTCATAATTGCATGAAAATTTGAATTTATGTTCAACAAACACCATGTGTATATTGATAAATAAAATACTTCCCGACACACGACACATGTGTAAACAATAGCGGCTAGATATAATGGCCAAACGCGATGATTATCAATAGCGTTTCAATGACAATGTCGTGCTTATATCTGTTTATTAATTTTTTCATTTTATATGTCGATTTATGTCATTAAAATGACACATATATAACGTTAATAGATTCATGGTGTTTGTACAATGATAGCCGGTATAGAAATATCAAATATGACAACGATAATAATGGACTGTGTGCTTTATACAATTGAATGTTTATATAAAATAGGAATATTTTTTTATCTTTTAAATCAAAGAGTTACCTGAAGCAAGCAGCTTTTTGAAGAAGTATATTATTTAATCAGATCAGATTGTGTGAGACAGAACTTTTGTTACAAAATAATTTTTTGAACTCACAGAATCTTTAATTTGAATTTTGATTATAGTTCTTTAAAAGAATTTAAATTAAGATTATATTTTCGAAAAATGCACAAAAATTCAAAGCAATTTACAATTTAAAAAATTCAACTTACAATTTTAAGAGAATTCAAAGAAAAAAAGTGACGATTATTATAAAAATGCTCATTACACCTTTTTTGAGTTACATTATAATTATATAAATAAAACTTCATAAGTCAAAGTCAGAAGGATTCTTAAAGTTGAAATAGTTAAAATAAATGATAATTTTGAAACTTCAACTAATAATTCTTGGAGAGGCTTAAGTGTCAAGAAAATAATTATCTTCAATTATTTCTTAAAAAATCTGTTTATTTTACTTTTGTTTTCTAGCATTGCCAACTGGTGTTTAAACATATGCTTGATTGAACACATGTAAATCAATATGTATCAATATTCGATAACCGCAGTTTCTGTGAGTTAACCGGTACAATTTTTTCCCTGAATGTTATGCGCCTATTATTTGTTTGAGTATTAAATTGAAAGCGATCAATTAACCACAAACGTTCTATTTCCAGCTGTAACCACACGCTACTGAATGCGTTATGGCGTTTAAAAATATAAATACATGTTTTGTATTGGCATTTTAATTCGAGTTCGAAAATGTTTGTCAATTTACATATTAGATATCGATATAACCCGGTTTTCTATTTGCTTTTATATCGGCGCGGCGATCAATATTACGATGTTATTACTCGCACACGGCATCACGGACGTGTGGAGCCGCGTTCCCGCACGCATGTGTGCGCATAAGAATGGTTATATGCACATGTAGCTATTATGTACAACAAAGGTATACATTTTTAGTTGTGCGGGTCGGATTTGTTGATTTTTTCTATTCAGAGTCCATTATTATGGCCTATTGTATCAGTGATTAGCGTTGACCCTATAAATTTTACGGAAGAAAAAACTAGAAAACTATCAAATTGACTCTAGAGCACGTACGGAACACAAATAAGCGATAGGAGAACGTAAGTAGTTTTTGTTTGAAGTATCGTAAAATGAACACTGCCAAATGCAATCGCGCTCATAATATCATACTAATCTCATTCATTTCTCAAACTAAGTTTTAACTAGTTGTAAGTAACATTTTGCTTAAGAAAAAATTGTATTAACTTACTGATACGTATTTATAATAAACTTTTGTAGGAAATCAAGCAGGCTAGTATTTGTAAAAAAACAATTGGACTTGTCATATTTTCATATCAGTAATATTTTATAATGAATAAAAATTATATATATTTTCATACAAGTGGAGTTAAACTTTAATATTTATCATTACTAATCCCACATTGGTGACCTACGACGATTGAAATGAAGACAAAGAAGGAGTTTTATTTTTCGAGGATTTAAGAAATATAGATTTTGACGCAGCACCATAATCACTCGTCTTCAGAGACGACTTATAAGGTACGTCCAATCCTCGGTTCATCATAGTTAACGCACTTACTATCTGAACCGGACTTTCGTGGTTACCCATTTGGTATACCCAGACCTCAGTGTTTATTGCTGACAGCAATTTTGTTCAGATAAATTTATGAAATTTATCACTGTATTAAAGAATATATATTTTCTAATCGGCGATTTATTTGATTTCCGATACTTTATTTAGGTAAATTTTTCCACTGTTTGTTTCGAAAATGAAATTTTTGCTTAATCAATGCGATTTCGAATTGACGATTAAACTTTCAAACATACTTATAATATTTGTAATTGTATAAATTAAATTAATTTGTTTTGTAAATTGTGATCAGTAGCTATCTATGAAACACTACAGAACATATTAATGCTTCGGCATAGATTCTGTTTAGAATCGCACAAGCACATGGCGAAATTCTAAACTTTGATGATTTTTTATAATTCAACCGCTTATCGTAGGCCTATAATATTTCATTGTGTTACTTCGTACTATGAAATCTATCGTCGTACAAAGTATCATCAAAATCGTCAAAAAATTTAACATTTATTTACGAAAAAACCGCCAGACTGATTTTTCATCAACGCGATCCAGACGTCAAAAATTCATCAACGCGATTTCCTTTGAAAAATCCAAGTTTTCAAAAAAAAAACATTTAACTCGTTTATATATCTATAAATTTCGACCCCTATTAGAATCGTTTGCCACACCTGGTTGATACAGTGTATATGTTCCAAAGTGTGGAGCCTACGTATATTGAGCGAGTCATATGTGACAAGCGGGAAAGAACAAATCGTTCGGCAGACAGGGACCGAATGAGACATGACGAACATGTTTCGGCCGTGTATTCATCGCTATCAGAAATCGACGGGTTTCCACAACTGTACATTTGCTAATCGACAAGAAATTTTGTTTTTCTTGTCTATCTTGGCAAATCGAACAATCGCAATAAATATGTCTATTGCTTGTAAAACTCTGTAATAGTAAACAATGAAATAAAAGTGATAGTGACAAAATTTACAGATTAGATTTTATATTAAATATATCTAATCCCTGCGATTATACAGGCTGATAAGAGATGTAATATAAGGCATGAACGTATTAAATAGGATATCCAATAATTTCATAAATCAAACTGATTTAGCTTTTATTATTTACACAATGAAAACACTAGACTCCATGGAGTAAATTATAAATTATTATTTTTTCTTTATTCGAGTAAAATGTAGTACAAAAATACAACGCAAACCTATGGGTTTTTCTTCTGAAAATGCCGCTGTTAATTTCCAAGCCAATTACTTAATGTCTAGTTATAGACAGATTGTCAATTTATATTTGAATAAAAAACAATTCTTCTGTTCTAAGTTATAAGTTTTCATTGCATCTTTATTGCTGTTTTTAAAGAAATAAGAAAAAAAATTCATAAAAGGTGTCAAAAAATTAATATAGTATTGAAAGAATCTACTAACCATAAAAAGAATGTCACCTTACAGTATTCTTTTTGTGTATTATTTTCAAATTATGGCTTCTTTTTGGCCAAGTGGTTAGAACTATGGATTTTTAATTAGATGATCCAGGCTCATGAATATAGGCTGTTTTTAAAGAAATAAGAAAAAAAATTCATAAAAGGTGTCAAAAAATGAATATAGTATTGAAAGAATCTACTAATCATAAAAAGAATGTCACCTTACAGTATTCCTCTTGTTTTATATTACTTTCAAACTATGGCTTTTTTGGCCAAGTGGTTAGAACTATGGATTTTTAATTAGATGATCCAGTATTGAAAGATGAAAGATTCTGCTAACGATAAGATGGACGTCGCCTTACAATATTCTTTTTAATTTATTATTCGAATTAGGGCTTCTCTTTGACTTACTGGTTAGAGCTATAGGTTTTTAATCAGAAGTTCAAGTATAAGATAGTCTGATGTCAGCAGTGCTGTCGGTTTTTACTTGGAAATCTAGATAGCAATATGTGTCCAAGTCAATATCTCTGCATTATTGAAGAAAATCATCAGTATTGCAAAAATTGTAATACTAAATTCATCAAATAGAGATATGCCAACCGATGAGTTGCCTTCTGAAAAAGCAACGAAAAAAATTGAATTGAATCTATTAGAGATAGTTAATAAATTAACTAGTGGTACAATGGATTTTTTTTTATTATACATACTCTTCAAAAAATCAGAGGCGCTTGTACAATCACATCAGTAAGAATAAATTTCTTCATAATGACAACAATCATTCCCTATCCAAAAAACTTTGACAATCCTTCCTCTGGTCTCATGTCTCGGTCTCGCTATGGGGTTACCGACGCATCAGGTCCGCGGAATGGAACGTACTCTTGGGCTCCCAGCGGAGATAGGACTCGGCTTGGCTCTCTCAGTAATCCGTTGCCCGAGCGAGCGAGACCCTCCGTTCTAGGCCTCAATAGCCGCAGCCTGCGCGCCAGAGCGAAACGCGTGTAGTCGAAGCCTCATCCACGTGGAGTCGAAAATGTGGGTATCGAAGTAACCAATAAGACGCGTACGCCAAGGCGATGTGTACACGAAAAAAAGGACTCGCTCCCCGTGTCACGAGGACGTTTTCCTATGGTTAGGCTGCGTTCATATATACGGTTGTCTGAGATTTGCACAATCGGCGGCCCATGGACCAAATAATAACATACATTGCAAATATTGAATTATGTTGTATTTTTATTTAATATACATATCTATATTTCATATATATGTATGTATATGTATTAAGCATCAGAGTTATATTTTTAGTCAGATCATGTCAATGCGCTTTCAGGTGCATTATTTGATACTAATTCATTGCATTTTTTATTCGTTGTTTTTTCTATATTTAGTTGTAGTTGCTGAGCAACGTTTGTGATTTATACATATAAAAACTTGCTAATTTTTTTGCATTTCTTTATGCCGTTTTCATTGGTAATTGTGTAAAATAAGGTGCCAATTCTCAGATGAAATAGAAATATTATGGTATTGCTATGTTACGGGTTACGGGTTACGGGTAATTGTAATTGTTTAATTGTATGATTTGGTAGTCACCAATTATCAAAAGGAGGTATGAATTTGCTGTGAGGTTTTACACATAAAACCAAACTTCACGTTTGTGTTATCGAAGAGACATCAGAAAGTAGCATTTATGATAAAATTGTTATTTGACAATTGTGCGTTTTGGATGTTAGGTCTGATCACACAGCAAATACATACCTTTTAGACCAACTCATACAATTATAGCAATACCATAACATTTTTATTTTATCTGAGAATCGACCTCTTAGCACAATTAGCAATAAGAAAGACATAAAAAATGTGATGCACAGCAGTAGCAATAAAGAAATAAAGTTTTTCATGTATATAATTCTCACAAACAACTGCAGCTCAATATTGGAAAAACAAGTGTGGCGCAATGTAAAGATCTTGACAGTGGTCAATTGTACATGTGCTAGTCACCAAAGAGATTCGTAGGCGTTGTGATTTTCTTCTATAAACTTCTTGGATAACTTTTTGCAGGATTTCTCTTGTTTCACATATTCAAATGTATCTCGAGTTTACTTTGGAAATACATAAAATTTTATTTTACCTCTCTGGAGAATATAGAACTCAAGAGATATTGAATTTGACATGAATATGATCATGGGTAATATTTTAGATGTCCCTTTTAATTCATTCATAGGACTCGATTCTTGACAGAAAACTTTAGCATTTCGAATTCTTTTACATATTTTAAATTGGTTTAGATATCCCTTGTTTTCTAATCATAGCACCGATCCAAACCAATAGTCAAAACAAATGCTGGAGTTCAGGAAACGATTGTTATGTTATTTCAAATATATGTATATTTATTGCCATCGTGTATTCGACAATCAGTCACTTCGTTTGTATCAGAACTCAGAACGTTGAAATGTTTTGCCCGATATTGGCCGCAATGAATGATAGCGGTATGATAGAACATTTAATGGCCGAAGAGCGTATTGTCATGCTCCGCTGAATTGTCCTCAATTATTTATTGATCGATTACTATTGATTCTTTGTCGTTGACTTGTTTTATGGTTTAATGCTATTGCGCGAACGTATTAAAAGTATCGTGATGTACATCAGGGCTTTTCAATCTAATCCGCCTGCTGACATAAAATCTCTCAGGCTCATAAACGTAAGTCTTGAATAATACAGAAGTTATTTTGAAATCTATTTGTTAATAGTCATTTATTAATATAGAATATCCAAAAGATGTGTCAAAGTGACAGTGTAGATTTATACTAAATTTAGTAATTCATCGCAAAATCACAGCAATCTTTTAATGAACTACATTATAACACCCACTTATATAATAAATTATATTTAAAAAAATAATATACTTTAATAAATCATTAGTAATAATTGTAATTTGTACAATATATTACTTGGACTACATTAAACGGTTGCAACCAAAAATCGCAACCATCACATTAGCTTTCTAACAAAGATTTGTAAGATGAAATTGGATTCCAAATGTCAATTGTACATACAGAACATAGTATTTCCTTTATATCAGTACTCCAAGATTAAAATTTTATCCATTCTTGCACAATGGTTCATGTACTCTGCTGTTAGGATTTATGGTCGAACATATTATGCTTCGTAACTCGATTTCTGCGGTTTTATAATTTATGATACATCGTTATTTAATATAATCATATTTGCAAATAGTAATTTTATGGGTTTAGAAAGTGGGTATGGCATTTGACATAAGCTGAAAATTATAAATGAATAATAGCATGTATTGTGAATTATGTTCAACATATTTACCTACCGCAATTTTCTGATTTATTATTTTGCGAATACTGTCCCACTCTTGATTCGCTTATAGTATTAGAATTCATTCAATAGGAAATCTCATACAATAATACTAACAATATCATTACGTTATCTTTATTATTAAATACATAATTCCGTTTACATCAGATTCATATTTCTATTACTAATTAGAAAAACTCAGCATAAATTTACAATTTCCAAGTTAACGGCTTACAATTTTTATGCAATAATTTATAAGATAATATATTTATAAGATAATTAATTATACAACACTAACATTAATTTTATGGTCAATTTAAATATAATTACACAAAGAAATAAAGTACAGCTCGCAGATCATCATTACAGCTCAAATGTGTCAAGTTGAAAGATAATTGCAATTTGCAAATGGTATATTAAAATAAGGTCATTGCAAATTGTTGGACACATATAAAATAAATAGTATTGTTAATTAAATTTTGATTAGTAAGTGAATATCACTAAGATTCAAAAGATGGTAATAGTAAGTTGATAATAAAATTGAGGCTATTATTATAATTTTAATTAAATATGCATATTGCATATAATAGATTATATATATTTATGAAGAAAACGGATTTTTAAGAGGCAAACATCCAGTTATTAAAAAGAAAAACCAGATTAGGTTTAAAAATATTTTAGTGAATCATCCATACTTTACGAGTCCCATTTTGACTCTTTTTCAGTGGATAAAACACACAAATTATTTTAGAAAATGTCGAACAATGAACACAAAAGACTTTATTAACTTTCATATTTTTATTTATATTTTTAATTTTGAAAATTGTTTGTTAAAACCGAGATGAATTTTTTTTTTCACTTTTTATTATACAGCATTCAGAACATTAATTATATATCATTAGTTATTATGCTGAGATGTGCAATATAAAATTAGAAGATAAAAAAGATTATTACAACATAAAATAATAATTATAATAATAAATAAAATAATATGAAATATATTTAAATAATAAAAATTGTTTCAGTGAACGATGTGATGAAGTACTATTTTATATATTATTTATCTATAAATATTATTAATTGGTGGTAAATTAAAATGATGAGTGATATGCACTCCAACAAAATGTATTGTGTTCATAGTAGATATCTTTATGTTTTTTAAATTTGTTCATTGAAGAAGACTAACTGGGATTCGAAACGTATGAATGGTTTATAAAAGAGAATTTTTTATACAGAAATGAAAAATTTATTATAATTGATAATCTACAGTGAGCTATTGCAGGTTTCATATTATTAATTATTTAATAAGGTTTAATATTTTAATTGCTGTATATAAATGAAATATTCGTAAAAATCGTACAAAATTTAGAACACAACTTTTTTACTATCTTCAAAGACAATTTTTTTTAGAAAGTATGCTATTCAAGATAATTATAGCCGAAGAAAATATAGTTCTCACATTAATCTCAAGCGATTGTTTTTTTTTCTTAAAGTAGGTATAAGTATCTAAGACGTACCTGTTTCATTCTTAGTATACGCAAATACGTTTTTGTATGTCCTCGTTTTCCCCTAGTGCAGGCGTGATGAGATGCTGTTAAGTGATTCACGTGACCGTTTATAATTTTTCATCGACGACAAAGTATACGTTTTTTATTTATAAGCTCACGAGTTATTTCTAGAAGGGGTCCTTAGCATTACAATCATTTATCATTTCGTGAAATGTAGTGGTAACACAATGTCTGTGTTGTAATTTTAGAATTATATGACGGGAGTAGTTTTTTGATTAATATTAACGACTTATCTCGACAATGCAGTGATAATATTTTTTTAGACGACAGTTGAACTTCTTAATCAAGTAGACTTGGATTTTTATAATTTGTTTAAGAGGCTCAAAAATGTTAGTTTTATCTTTATTTGTGTGATAAATTTTTGAGTGTTTTCTATTCTTTTTTTTTTCTTATTGCCTACCTAATAATAAAACATCTACTTATTTTTAATGAACGTAATCAATAATTGAATTTTGGCTGGATAAAAATTTAACTGTTTATTTCAAAATGAATGTTTGACTTTCAGCACTCAGTAATAACAAATCAATTATTATCTTTTAAACAGACTTATGATTTCTGTAATTGTATTAATTGTAGTGCACAAAAATGTCCTTGCAAGCCCCAAATGCCCATTTTTGTCCGAAAACTAATCAGCACAATTCTCATATTATATCTTTCAAACAGTTGTGAGTTTTCGAAATCGATTCAGGATTTTTTGTATATACATGGACGAATAATTTTGATTCTAAAAAATGGTTAGTCCGAATATCTCGCAAAACCACCGTGAGACTTTATCGAGTTTTATCGGACGGTTTTTAAGTTTTTGAAATCGGTTAATCATTTTTGAGGAAAGAACGACGAAAGGTCAGATTTTGGCTTGCATACACATGCAGATAATTTTTCCAAATTTGGCAACTACTGAGTTGTTTTTTCCAACATGCCAGTGCAGTTTACAATGTCCCTTTTCGGCCGACTATTGTAAATTCATCAAATTTACTGAATGTCCTCTACTGGACAGTTGTAAATAAAAGAGTTAACAATAATAATAAAAAAAATGGTCTCAAACAATTCAAAAGGACTTAAAACCTCGAGAAACCATAAAATTAGCAAGTTTGAAAATTAAAATTATAATATAATATATAAAATTTAACGCCAAGCCGGAACGAAGTGAAAGTATGGACCTTAACTGTCCTGAAAAAAATTAGGAAAAAAAATTCTCACGTTGTTTGGAAATTATGAGCTTTTAAGTGCAACCTAGAGCTTTATAACCATTTTTGGTTATTGAGGTGATTTTTTGCTAATTTTGTTTATTTAAACTTTGGATCTGTAACCGTAAATAACAAAATGGCCCCAAGAATTAAGACTTTTTGTTGAACTACGAATTTAAATTTTTTAAAATCGGTCGACTTCGAGAAAAAAATACACCTTTTACAAAATACATATTTTAATCCTAGCAATTTTTTAAAAAATTATTTGTTTGTATAAAATATTCTTCATATGAGAATAGTAAAGAAATGAAACAAAACAATAATGTTACAATAAATTACATAAAAAATTTCAATTCATATGGAATTTTAATAAAAAATATCGATGTCTAAATTCGCTAAATGCTGCTGTGTCTAAATAAAAAACACAAAATCAACCTTACAATAATGAGCATGTTCGGTCTAACGATTCTGATATGTTTCAATTGACTTTATAATGTTATGTCGTGACCTGGGTAACAACGGAATCATGCTATGAGACAATGCTGACATTTCGCAATCACATCAGACGTTGTGTACCTACCTATGTACTTTGAATCGGGACTTGTTCATACAGAACTTACAAGCCGAACCATTGTTATACGAAGAAAATATTTTCTGTGTCTCTATAAATCCTGGACGAAAATCAAATATAAACATAGATGCAATTTAAATCATACACTTCTCTCATACGACGGTACGGTAGATTTTGAATCTTTTTCTATTTGCTTGTGTAAGATTCTATAAGAAACAAATATAATATATACATAATAATAATAAGATCATGTTTTAAAATTTAAAAACAATTTCCTAATAGTTATGAAAATAAATGAATTATGGAAATTTATATATTTTTTATTAATTTTGTCTTGAACAAAAAACCAATCTTTAATACTTTTTTCCCTTTTTGCATAAATTTTTCCTGAAAGCATTTGCCAAAATTTAAAAAATCTTTTTACGCTGTGAATTTTAATCTTTTATTTTATCGTTAGAATGTGCACGTGTGGTGGATATGGATTTGATTCAATATCGTGAAATTATTTGTTGATTATTACTAAAATATTCAAAAAAAGA
>NW_020536999.1:34286375-34309901 GCF_003426905.1 Ctenocephalides felis | reverse complement strand
AATTGTTTATGAATATACAATTAATAGATTTGTTCTCTAGTATCTTACTACACGTTGATAGAAGACGTTTCCACTCTTCTAACAATTTGGGTACACATATTTTATGAACTTCGCCAACTTGATTTTTTGCTCAAAACATTTTGTAGTGATTCCACACAATTCATCAATGTGTTAACACATATCATCACTATTAGGAAAACATCACAGAGTAGCTTTCTAATATAAAATACATCAACCAAACGACTTAGTTCAGGTGAAGTATCACCACAGCAGATAAAAGTTGTCATTGCTGTTAATAGCAAATTATTTTATCTTTGAATTATAACGTCTGATAATCACGTGGGCTAAAAAAGGAGGGAGCAGTTTGATCACAAGGAAAAGTAAGATTTCCCGTGTAATTATTTTTTACCTTTTAAAAAAAATTGAAGTAAAAAAAAATCCAAAATTTTAATTTTTTTTCTAGCTATTCAAAATACACGTAATATTGGACAGGGAAGAAGGTTTAATTTCAAATATAACCAAGTATCACTCAAGGAAAAGAGGATTCAAAAATCCTTAAAAATTATATTACTAATCATCATGTTATTAATGAACGCCTCTTTTCGATATATAAGAAGGCACATTAGAAACTTACTTCGGCACGTAAGTAACAATGAAAATGAATTTTCATGACGCGTCATTTTGCAAGATTCATTAATTGCATTGATCAGTTCTTTTTACCATGCTTTTATAAGCCTAATGTTGTTATTCCAACAGAGTTTCAAATTAAGCTTGCAAATCAATTAATCCACGACAATATAATGACATGATAAAACAAAAATCATATCAAAACCAAATTACACTATCCATTCAGGGCAAGACCCTAACTATAATCTACTAATATTACATCAACAAGATATTATATTAAGTATCCATAGATTACAATCGCAAATACCTGGGCGTGTAGTTTCTTCAAATAATTTATATGGCAGTTATAATCAAATGGTTTACGATCTATGGAAAACAGGGCATGCAGGAGATTAACTGACTTTCTCAGTTATTAATATTTCATTTTAAAGGCCAATTGCATATGGCTTGGGAATTAGAACTGTGATAAATTTGAATTGAAATTTTAAATTAATGTAAATTATTATTTAAGTATCTCTATAAATTCTAAAGTAACAATTTGAACGTATAGTTATACCGGGATCGAAATATATAAATTTTGTAATTAGATTGTCTACAAAAGAATTATAAGTTTTGTAATTTTATAATGTTTTCATTCAACTTATTGACCAGGCAAATGGTGGATTTATAATAATAGAAATATCTGATATTAGTCTTTAGAATTGAAATTCTATAAAAAAATTATTTGATCGATTTTCTATTGCCTATCGATGTGCCCACATAATCTGTTTTGATAATAAGTGATTAATTTAAGATAGCTACGGGATCTTCTACTACTTCTGCTAAATCTTACAAATTTAGGAGTGGTACCTTCAACAGAAGTATGAGAGCTCCATTGGAGTTGCCAAAATGCACCAAAAATTAGTTTGTCGATCTCTAAATGTTGTCAACTACTGCATTGTCATTTTATCTGACTTCAAAACACGTTTAATGTTTATGGTGTGACTAGAATCTGAGTGGCAATTTCAAGACTCGTATGTAACATGCCCGATTAGTGAAACTGCGTGACGGCACAAATAACAAGATGTACGTTATTATCTCATACCTACTTACTTACGTCTTCTCTGTTCACAATACACACCTTAATACCTTATGTGTTATGTCCACGTATCTGTCTTGGTTTCTCTTTAAGTTATTATCACGGCTGACAATTAACAGCGTTTAGCTTTTAATTAAATGAAAACGGTTGATCAGACATGACGTTGATCACCAGTAAGGAATCCAAGAAGGAAATCTGGTACGGTGGACGGTGGACGGTGGATCGAGATGAGATTGTTTTATGTGATGGTTATTATATTTTAATATATGAGCGATTAGTGTAAAATGGAGCTTTTAATTACTTTGATCTTATCTCATTGTTTTACTTCGATATTTTTTAATTAAGGTTGCATTAATAAAATGGTTTTGTTGGTGCATAACAATTTTAATGAAATTTTCAATACAAGTCATATAAAAATACAAGTTTTATATGATGAAAAATATTTCACCCAAAATCCGAATTGCTTGTTTTATATTTTCTTGGCGTTTTAAGCCATTCTGAATATTTTTATGACAAAATTGAAAAAAGTCTGTGCGCTGCAATTTTAACAAAAGTTCGACTTTTACCGGCGTTTCATTAAGAACACCTGAAATGATTTCAAAAATTTTAAATGGCTAAATCTATGTTAAAAATTTAAAAGCCATCTGATAAAACTAGACAAAGACACGGGTTGATTAATTTCATGCAATAATCGACCGAGCCGTTTCGTTAAAGCAAGCAGAATAGTGTCATTTTTTTCATCCTCGTGATTGCAAAACATCATGAAACGATTTTGAGAATTCAAAAATTGTTCGAAAGATATCAGTAGAAAATCGTGCTAATTAGCGGTTTAGATTAGTTTTTTATGCAAATTGTTATTTTATTAATAATTATTTTAATGTACTAATAAATTGTTTAAATATTCAAACACTAGAAAAAAATTGATGTTGTAAGTTATAATATATTGCTCTTAAAATCGTTAATTGGAACTGATTATATCATAAAAATCATTTAAGTACTTTTTAAATAACTGTAGTTTCAAATTTTTAATACATTGGGGTTCATGAATATGATTTTTGGATACTAAGGATCAAAATAAGATACTTTGCTGAAGAAACCTTACTTGTAAATCGAATACTGGTGTCCCGTGCCTTGACGTAAATATAAGGGTTGAATTTTAAAAAGCTCTATTTTGTCCCAATTAAAGTGCCCAAATCAAGTTCAAATGTATGACTATATATATCTGGGAACTCACCCTGAGAGGTTTTTCAAAATTTAACCCTTATATTTGGGTCAATGTACGGTACATCAGAGTTCATTTAAAAAGTATGGTTTGGTCGGCAAAGTATCTTATTTTAATACCTAGAATTTGAAAATCGACAAATATAAAGAACGAGTAATACTAAATGATTATAATTTATAGCTGATCAAATAATCTAATCAAATCAAATTTTCATGCATGAGCACACACATCAATCTCTGTTTTGACTTTCATCTACAAGCTTATTTATCAATAACTCTCATAATCTCTTTTATCAATGTACTCATACATTTTCTATTAATTAAACACATGAATCGAAATGACATCATCATATATCTCTATAAAGTGCTGCCGCTACTTTCTGCGACAAGTGCACTCATCTAAGTAAACGCTTTCGGGTTGAAATTAATTAAAACAAAATATTATCTATGTAATTAAAAAGTGAAACCTTTACGTTGTAATAACGCACCGACATCGACATCAGGAATCATATTACTCGCCGCGTTTTCCACCTGACTTCCCAACCGTGACCATCAAGTCGGCAATTGGTACATAATTGGTAAAACCGTTTACCGACAGGGAAAGTTTTGTTCAACAATGCGTTGTTCAATTATTCTCGTTATTAGATCATGTTGCAATTGTATTCAACATCTCGGTGTACCACACGGTGGTTTGATAAATTAAAATTGAATTAAACTAATGTTATTAGTGTTCTACCCTGGGTGCAGCACCATATTTAAATTATACACTTCTGGATTCTGTCTATTGGCCTTCAATGCCCTGATTTATCTTCTCGGGCATATCGTCCCGGATCACCTGGATTTTTTCTTTAGTTAGTACTTTAACTAAGATCTTCTTCAGCCTGGTCCTTTTAGTCCTATACAACTTTTTTCACAGTCATATTGCGTACAGTTGCCCCTCTCTAACTTTTCTCACTATTCTTCATCATTTGTCATCTTGTAGGTCGATTTATCCAAACAACATAAAGACTCCATATAAAAAACATTATTTGTTAATAAAGTGAAAAGTAAAGCAAATAATTGCTAATTTAAAGTTTAAAAAATTCGTGAAAACGTCCTTAATCCCGATATCCAAGGTTGCTATAATTCACCTTGAACGAGAGGCGTGGTGCCATCATTTACCATAATGCAAAAACCATAATAAATCTGCGGTTTCTATACATATTAATGCAAAAAATAAACACAATACAGAATTCAGACTTTTATACTTAAACAAGTAGATGTTGTGAGTTATAATATATTGCTCTCAAAATCGTTAATTGAAACTGGGGTAAATAAAAAACTATATCGCAATAATTTAGTTTATCAAAATATAACAGTACTGTAAAAGATGAAAATTTGGCGCTTATTGATTGTATCATCAGAAAGACAAGAAATAAAAATTGATCGATGGAATGAGAAGAAACAACAGTTTTTTAGAAGATTGCGATAATTAAAATTTGCCGTACTATAAATTTTAATTTATAATTTAAGTGAGAACTAATTACACGTACATAAAGTAATTAATTATTTCGATTACCTCATACATAATGTGTTTACCGACATATTATAGGTAATTATATAATCATATAAATTAGTTTATTTTCTTCCACAATTATAATTACGTCCAGAAACAAAAACAAAACCATTTATGTAAACACCATTCGAGACGCCTAACACATATTTCATCTTAATTCGTCGAATTTATTTCATAGTATTGTTTCCTGTATAATCATCATTTACCTTTTTCCCACAAAGGCAATTACGAGCAGAGTTGTTATTATTTATTTCCCATTCTTGGAGAGATCAACTATAATCTAGACTCGCCTACACAACTATAACATTCCCAGCAAATCTCAAAGTTTGGGAAATGATAAAAAATATAACAGAATTTGGAAATTACTTTAAACAAATTTACTAGGTTGTTTTATTAATTGATACTAATGTTGTCGGCATCCAAAATTAATAATAAAATTTTTAATTAAATTATAATTTCAATAAAACGTTTCAGTATTTTCAGTTTATATAGTTTTTCTTAAACTTAAAGAAATTTGAAGAGTAAATTTCAAGGCCTTAACAGATGAACTAAATTACAACAATCTACTCTACTTTCTGTTTTTTAAAAATATTTGCTGCTATTTTGGGGGCTTTATTTTGAAATTGAATACACAAGAAAATTTACTTTCAACATATATGTTAAGTCAAAACCAAAGAAAATGAAAAATGAAAGGAAAGAATCTCAAAAAATTGCTAATTACCCTAGTTGTGAGAATAATTTCTGATCTAAAATTTAGAATTATATAAAAATTATAAAATTTCTATATGTAATTCATAAAAACAGAATAAAAAAATAATATTTTGTAACCGATCAATTATTTCTTTCATTAAAAATCGTCATATCAATTATATTAGAAAAAACAGTAATTTACTGAAGGTTGTTTATTAATTTAAACATAGATTAAATCTACATATTATATTATTACTGATGGTCAACATATGGTTTATAATTATCATATTAATTATTGATATTATAAATTTATTATGCATGCAATTATATGTTCAATTAAACTAAATTTTAGATAATTGAGCCTGACGTGAATAATTTAACGCTTGATTAGTATTTAATGTACGTGGATAAATTTCTGGTGTTATTTTTCTGAACAAATAAGTGCTTTATTGAAATTTTTGTTTGTAATTAATACATAATATACTAGCAAATTTATATTTTTTTGTTTCAAATCAAAGTCTAATATCATGAATTAAAATGCTCGAAAATATGTTAAAACGTGTTATAATATTAATGTTTTTAAATCGCTTAATGTCTTGGGAATGGTGAATTGTTACTTTTGAAGAAATATTGCAAACATTTTTGAAAGACTAAAAAAGTTATTCACTATGTTTCCAGTAATTTCCAACTGACTGACAAAGAATATAATTTCTAGTAGGAATTTTATAGACAAGGTAATTGAAATTTTACTCATATGATTATGATGAGATTCATACAAATTGCGTTTTAATTGCTGATTATAATCAAACGTAGGACATTGTGGTAAAATCAACAAAATTGTCATACAGATTCAAGAAATGCAACTTCATACGAGGAAATCTTGAGTCTTGATATCAACTATCAGTTATAACTTTGATCTATGAAATTCTTGCTATGCTATTGGAACAATTAATATAATAACTCATCGCTTCGAAAGTTAGTCTGTTTCTATATTTCTGATGAAAAGAGACTTGGAATCGGGCATGGATCACGATTTTTTAAAATTCTTCAGATATGAATTTGATTTTTGAACTTTCTTGCTAGGCTATTGGAAAAGCTATAACCGAGTACATAATTTCTGATGAAACGAGACTTAAAATCGGGTATCAGGATTTTTTAAATTTCTTCAGGCAGGAATTTGACCTTTGAACGCCCTTGATAGGCTATTGAAGCAAGTGATCTGACAATTTGTTTTAGTACTGCTATAGCAATATTTTTATTTTTAACTAAATCGTCCAACTTTTTACTATTATTATTTTAATTTTTCTTCAGATTATTTTACAAATGAACCATCAAAAAGTAAAGACTGCATACTGGAGGCTCAAAAACTGCTCGTTCGTGAATCACCTTTTCTGTTGCAAAGGAAAGACCATAATTATCAGGAATTGGTAATTTCTTTAAAGTCTATCGGTATAGCTGAATTAATCAATACCATAATCTTTTAGGTTTATGTTTGAAAGATTTTACCTTGTAAATGTGCCTAATTTTAATATACCAAAAATCTAATTCATGTAAACTGGATATTCTTTTCCTGGTTCCTTAACCCAAAATCTCTTTTCATGTTCACCCTGTATATCATGATATTCCAGAGAAGAGATGGCAGCCATATGGTTTCACAGCATGGGTCTCCTGATTCGTAATTGATTTCGTTTTGTTTATATTTAGCCGGTTGTCCTGTGTCACACAGCGTGAAAACATTAAAACGATTGCAGCCAACAAGCCAGTTCGTGTTTTTCATTATGTCGTGCACGGCGTAGGCGTCACAAGGAGCATGTACCGTTTAGTTGGGATGAATAATATTTGAATGATTTTATTATATTATCAAGTCATTTGTGTTTGATACACCTAATTGAGTGTATTGGAAAATCGATTGTTGTTTATAAGTATTAACATAATGATCAGTCATTTTAGGCTCGTCTGGGGAATGCATCATAAGGAAAAAGAAATGAAATCTTTTTGTCCACTGCTTCTGTACGCCCACTAAACTTTTAGTTTTTTTTTAAATATTTATAATACTGTTATGCAAAAAGAATAAACTATATGTTACATATACTTTGAATAAAGTGATAAAATTTATGAATTAATATATCATGTACAGATATTTATGATAAATGTTTGTCATTGGTTAATTATATAAATATGTTTAAAAAGTGAGAAGAATTAAGAGAAAATATTTATCAAATACCAAACAAAATATATTCTATATTTTATATAGAAAATAGAGTGTTATTGTTCAATCTATACAAAATTCAAAAATAAAAAAATATTCGAATAATAGCAAACTAAGAGAAATAGACAAAAAATCCAAAAATTGATAAATAAATTTTCGAAATAAGGCTACTCAAAAGATCAGCAAAAGTATGATTTTGAGCAATACATGGCTAAATGCCCACAGAAAAAAACATATAAATACAAGAAAAACACATATATAAATATCTCTAGAAAATAGGACAGATTTATGGTTATGTGTTAGTACCCTCAGTTTTATTTGATAATCAATGGTCAATTTCATCAATAATCAATGATCCGGCATGATACCAAGAGAAGAATATATAAATTTTATATTGTATATATAAAAATTCACTTGCTATTGAATTATTTACTGAAATCAGTTAATATTCGTCTTTTTTTTTTATTCAATACTATATTTACAACCGTCTAGTTAAGGACATTTAGCAAATTTGTTGATTTACAATTGTCAGCCCTTATAAGAACATTGTATATCATAATTTCCAATTTAGATCAGATTGAAAACCAAAAGACAAAAAATAAAGTCACGCTCAGCGTGGTGTTAACACCTGCAATTTCAGGTATGCCAAATTATGCAGGTACGTCTCCTTAAGGCCATATTGTAAGAAATAATTTTATCTAAGGCAACAATCTATTAAAAGCAGAAATTAACAAGAATATCTAGGTGGCCAGAAGATTTTAGAACAAGAAAACGACATGTTGTAAAATTATATACCACTTAATGATTTTAGAACTAATATGTTCTAATATTGAACTTTGTGAACAGCTAATATCACATGCGATATTTTTTATTAAAGTTTTTTAATTAATGGTCATTTAAATTATTACAAAATGCGTTATAAGAAGATTTAAAAAAAATGGAAGTGCAATCTAATTATAAGATAACAAGTTCTTAATATTATCCCTACCCAATTATAAGTGCTTGATTGAAAGCAGTAAAATAAACGTTGTGTTCATTTAATTTTAAACAGCACTCGCAGAAAAAACTTATTAAATGAGAAAACTATCAGCATACTTGAACCCATATTATTTTATTGCTATCGATTATAACATAACGGTCGGGAAATTGAACGCTTTTAACTTGTGAGAAGTACGAAGTACCTACTTAATGTCGAGATGATATGAGAATACATCGAAAAATACACATCAAGTATTATATGGAATTCAAAATATTGATATATTGTCGTTAAGAAAACGTAATTAATTTAAAAATTTGTTGCTCTATATTTTTAAAATCATGAAAAACCACAGAAAAACAGTCTAAAAAAACTGTTTATAATATATTTTGTGTTTATATTAATGTGTTTGCTCGACGTTTAAAATCATTCTGAAACGTTTGACACCGCATTTGCAAAATCTATGTGTGATCCAAAATTAGATCTTCTTCGACATTTGGCCAAAAATGGCTCCACCGAAAACAAAAATTCTGAAACTATTTATGTACGATGGTCTTTCATCGAATTGATTAGTTTTGCAGGACGATTGGTTGAGCCGTTTCTTTGCAAGTCAAGTTACAAATTAGTTAGAAATCAATAAATAATTTAATAAGCAGTATTTTGTTTAGAACGGTATACCCAAAAAATGTTGTACTGAACCCTCCTTGTAGGCAACTCTACTTTGGACCCGTAGAGTTAATTAATAAATGATTACAAATTAATTTAATAAATAATATAGCCAAAGTAAAAAAAATATCACCAAGGAAATTATAAATTTTAAAAATGTAATTCACTTACCCATGTCGATTACCAGATGTCAACTCCATTCTCAAATCGAATTTTAATTTCGTTCAGTTTGAAATCCTCATTTCGAACGGCTGGTTGTTTTCACGACCGGGTGTTAACGTTGTCAATATAAGCGATTTCTAATCTGGTGTCGCATTACTTCGGAAATGCAATTTGCTGAAAGAGATTGCTTATTATAATGACTGATTAGGTAACATTAATTCAACATTTATTGCGAATTTAACTGCACTTTGATAATAGAACTTTCGAATCAACTTAAAATTCCACATGCAAGCTTGTATTATTACTACTATATAATTAATCATATTTGCAAATATATCCATGAAACAAATTATTATTTCTTAAAATAAATAAATTTACTATTACTTAGTAGAAAACTTATTACATGAGAAAACTATCAGCATACTTGAACCCATATTACCATGAACACGAACAAAAAGAATAGAATAAATATAAGTAAATGCTATATCCCATAAATGCTTTATCCCATACCGTTATATGCACCTAGATATATCCATTAACTTTTTTTTATAAAAATGATCAATTTTAATGTTTCTACTTCTGCAATTAAATGATCATACAATTACCGGTATCCTCTACAGAAAAAACAATAATGAATCCGATAATAGATATCGTACATTAACATAATTCGCAGTATGAGCAAGTGCATCTCAGAAACTTTTTTTATTTGTATGTAATTTGCCACAGTCGCCACTCGATGTGTAATTATAGTGAGAGGCTCTCAAGCGAAAATATACATATGTGCGAGATAAGTTGAGGTGATACAAATGAGTTGATTCATATGGTATTTAGTTAACTTTTTTCTGATGAAGATTATATAATAGTAGGTACATACTAATACTCAGATAAAGGGTGTTCTACGGTCCAACGAACGAACTCGTGTGGACGGGGTCGTGATTTCGAACGTGGCTATGGACAACCTGACATCATGCAGTATATAGATCAAAATTATGTTTTCAATTGAAAATAGCATTTTTTTAGCACAGCGGTGTGAAATGGCAATGATAAATCTCTCACACTATTCTTTCCTGAATCGAGTTGAAGTTTAACTCAGCTCAAAGACCTGTCCTAGATCAGTACTATCTATTTACTCATATAAATCAATTTCTAAAGCAGAGTACTAAATTGACATTTTCCACAATCATTCCGTTTGACGTTTCTGGTATTATGTTAAACTTGTTGGTGACTTTTTGCCATTGCCCAATATAAGTTTATTATGACTAAGATCTCTCAGTATACTTCTAGCAATTGAATAAAGAAACTAAGAATTGAAAAGAAACTAAGGTTTTAAAATGCCTAAAGCGTACAATTTTTAATACAGCGACCGTCGTCAGGACACACCTTTATTCCCTAGAGGAGCTTTTATCTCAAAGCTTTAATCTGAATCAGAGGTGCAGTGACGTATAATTAAAGACGTATTCTTGAGGCAATGTATTAGTAGGATAATTTATATGCGTTTTTTATGCATAATTGTTTAGGCTCTCGTGTTCGATAGAAGGTTTCAACCGAGAAATCAGTTCAGTGGCGGCGAGTTTAAATAATAATTATATTTTATTTGCCAAAATTAAAATAATTCATAACAAGCACTAACTCTGGATAATTTTTATATTTTGGTGAAGTAAGCAATTTTTTTTATTTATTTTGGCCTCTTCCAAAAGGGGCTCAAAAAAGTATCTTCTCATGAATGATTTGATCAAGAAGCATTGAGTTTTAACAACAAATTTTGATTTCGAAAAGAAAGCTTCTACTAACCACTAGAACGGCCTAAAAGCGCGGTTCAATATTTCAAACTTTAATGAATGCTTATGGTAAAACCACCTTGTTAGGCTTATGACAGTGTATCAACTTTCATTAAATTCGTCAAACATATTGATCAACAATTAACTACGAAAAAAAATGTTTTATTTTATTTCAGCAATTCGTAAAAATGATAATAAAAATTAATATAAATACAGCATCATTTTTAAGCAAGAAATTAAAATTATATATATATATTTTAATAGCCACCGAAACATAAAATAACATTATAACAAAACGACATGATACAAAAACATTAAATTGCCTACATACAGATATATTTATATATACATTAATTTTTTATAGCCATGACATAAAAATGTCGACAATACGGATGTGATGAACCAAAACTCAACAAATAATAAACACGATCATCTTCGAAATGTTAGTAATGTATTTTGAAACTCGACTGCATCTGCGGTCCCATTTTGGATGAAATTTGATACAACACGCTTCAATCTCTCCCTTATTCGAAAATAGGAGTCAATTTGATATTTTATTTGTCCTTTTTATTTACTTTTGGCTTGAGGATTTAAATTACTAAAATAATCCTATAATGAATATAGAATAAAAACATGTTGCTACTTAATTTCGGACGACTGAATTCGTGCAATTCAACTTAAAATTGAATACAAACAACTTAGCAGTATCAAGTTTTTGGTCAATGATAAATAAATTCATAATTAAATTTTTAAGACTTTAGCGAGTATCATTTTACGCAAATTAAATGTATACAAGAAAATTAATTATAAGTACAGCTAATAATAAACAAGAAGCCGAAAATTAATTTTAAACGAATATGTGGTAGAGCTGAATTTTATAATATAATTCATTATATTTCATTAATAATTTTAGTATATAATACATTGATGCATAACGCCTCAAGCTACAAATTATTTTGCATAAGCTCTAATGAAAATATGTATATCAGAAGAGAATTGTGTTCGCCGAAGTGATTCGAACATGTAATTACATCGTCGTAAATGAATAAAAAATAAGTAGAAAAAAACTATCAATTTGGGACAAGGCAGTATAAATTAAAGTGTGTATAATACGCGGTAGCACATGGTTTTTAATAATTCCAATTATCAGCCACTGTATGTAAAAAAAAATAAGAAAAAAATATTTTGAGTAGATATAGATATGTATATGTATACAATGATTAAATTTATGGTTTTAGGATTTTTAGAAGAAGTCAATACAAATAAAATTCATTTATAAAAATTACTGGTTAACCGTAGAAAACAGCAATGTTATTTATTATTAATTTTATATTTACAATTTCATTTTATTTTAAGTTAATTGCTACGTTTCTATATGCAGAGTGCTTCTCTCAGTAGTAATTTATCATATAACCAAAACAGATCTTGAAACAGATTTTATATGAAGCCGATTACAATTTGATACTTCATAAAAAAGAATCTGAATAGAGATATGAAATATTCATTCTCTCCTCATTGAGGTGGTTAATCTAACATTATATTCTCTACATAGTTGCACACTTGAATTTGTTTCTATTGAATATAGCCTGAACCAATAGTTTGTTGATACAGTACTATGTTGAATTTTGTTATAAAAATATTAATAACAATAATATTTCTGTGCATCAAAGATACACATTGCAGTGGTCGCGAATATATGATGCGAAGCTTGAAAATTGCATAAAAGCTCGCAAAAACATAAAATTGATATAAAAGCTCCATAGGTAAATTCCGTAGGATTGGTTATTGTTTGGAACGACTACCAGGCAATTTTTTTACGATTGCATTCGGCACCATCAAACGTTTTTTTCGACATGACGTCGAAGCAAAGCTGAATCGTAAAAATTTAATCGTACCTGGTGGCAACTTTATTTTTTCGTGCTCGTCTTTTATTATAACTCCAAGGAGTATCGGCCCGGTTTCTAATTAATAATCGTAAAACTTTTTCGAACAATAAAAGAGCGCCTTTAAATATTTTTCATTGGCGTTTTACTTGTTTTATATTTTGTTTTTGCTACGTTTCGTAATAATCGACTGTGAATGCAATAAAAAAACAAGGGACAAAGTAATTGCAGGTAATGAAGTTTATGTCATAATAAAACTATTTTAGCTCTCATTACTAAAGACTTTAACAAGTTTTTATATTGATGATCGAGAAGCTAAACCTCAACATTACTGAGCGTATAATGTATTTTATTAATCGAAGATTCTTTACGTCTATATAAATAAGATAAAACAAAAATTAATAATAATAGTGTGTTAAAACAGATGGTAGTTTCTCACAAGCGGACTTTGCGAATTTTGTGAAACTTGGCACACATTATTATTATACTTTACCAAAATTGTGACAAAAATTTTGAGGCGGTTCATACAACAGTTTTCGAGATATGCGATGTTGATGGGTGGCTGACCCCGCGCCCAATAATATGACTGATATTAATGTTGAAAGAAAGAATTTATCAAAAATTTATCAATAAATAAAATTACAAAAATATAAAACAGTATTCAAATATCTGATCGTTCATACATATTCGAAAATGTCATAACATGCTTCATATTTTGTTCTTCTACTTCCTAAGCCAACTTCGCACTATTACCACTCTGGCCAACTTGTGTTGCCACATCACTCCTCAACTCGTGGCCAACTTGTGTTGCCACAATTAATATAATTCAGTAAGATGCAACATAAAATAATATAATTCAGTAAACAACTGTACTGATATTTTGTTCAGATTAAGCAGTATAGTTAGTAATAATTATCTGAATGTTTTGCCTATTACAGTCTGATATTAAAGCATAATTTATTATAAGCTTATTGAGTTAATATAAAATAGATTAAGTTCGTAAGTTTTTTTTCGTTCCAAATACTTAAAATACCTATGCAACTTTTTATAAAGTCTAGTTTATATATATCTCTATATCAAGTTTTTCTCAATGCTCGTATTTAAAACAGTTTCACGCATAATTGAATACGATTATCGAATCTCGTACATAGACACCGACAACTCTATTTATAAAACGACTTGATATTTTAATCCTAATTGTTGTTCAACTCGCAAGTCTTACAAGATAAAGCTATCAAACATTGCTGAGTTATCTACGAATATATTATTTCTAATTGCTTCAGTTTCATAAATAAAAAATTAATTACAATTTGTTTAACAACCGTTCAATTAGATAATTATTGCTTCATTATTCACATACATATGCGAATGTTATCAAATGTTCTAAAGACGCGATCATTTGCGATTATTTAATGGTAAACAAATATCGTATAGAGTTTGAGTTGAATGTTAATCAAATATTTGAGTAAATAAAATGCCATAAGTCTAAAGAATTTTTATTTTTAAGTTAATTTGCATTTTATATTTGCTCTAACTTTTCGCATTAATAAAGGCCAGGCTGTTAGTAAATTTTATGTAATAAATAAATATATTAAAACAAAATATTTTTTTTATTAAAATTAATGACTTTATACTATATTATTAATACTTTTCTTTATTAAGATCTCAAATTATAGGTTTTATTCAAGTCTTTAGAATAGTCGTTAGAATTATACATACATGTAAATCTCAAGTTGATAAATCAGCAAATCTTAAACGCATAATTTCAAACATCCGACTCCACGTTATTACTTTACGATTTTCTAATTTAAAAGGCTAATTAACAAAGCATCAATTTAATTTACGATGTCCGGAATTTGTGATAAGCCTCATCAATATAAATTGAATACAATCTCTCCATCAAATAACATTAATCCGTTTTCTAATTAATGATACAGCAATAAAAAAGTAATATGAATGTTTTTTATACACATAATGATGTTCAATAACAAAACACCATTAACGGAAATTAAATCGCGCGATAGCTCATTTGTTTTCTAATAGTCATTATAATTGATTATATTTTTTGCCGTACATTTATATGATTAGCAACTTGTTTGTTTTTTATGAGACAGGTTTCTTAAGTGTATGTGACAGGCTGTTAAATCTTGTTTATTTTTATCTATAGGCTGATCAAAATAATATGGGCTGACATATGAAACCAAGAAATATGCCTGTTGTTTAGCTTATTTTTTAACGTTTTAGGCGCCAGGGTCATCACTTTCTATCTTCAAACCATTGTAAAAGATAGATATGTAAAGTTTTTTATTTTTTAAATTAATCTGTTAAATAAGAAAAAGAGTTTATTTAGTGAAATAAAATGTGTTTCTCTGTAATCTGTTTTAAACTTTTATAATTTTAGTTTGTCTAATCGTTAGCAAATCATACTTCTTAAAATATTTTAGCAAACTAGGCAATAATTACATATTCCCGATTCGTATGAGAAATAAAGAGATCAATGAAAAAATTAAACTAGCTGTAAGTGGAATTCTGTCTTGAGGCAATTATGGCATCGTGCCTTAAGGCAAATTGCTGGAACTTCCCGTACCGTAACGAAATGTTCGAGGAATACTGAATGTTTTCAAATAGATTATTATAAATATTGTAACATTGTGTAATATTTATAAGAATTATATAAACTGAATTGCAGAGTTGAAATTATTTGTAAAGTATATTAGAACTATAGTCAGAATTAAAAATAAAATCTGAAATATTTTCGATATACAAAAAACTAAAAAAAAAAAAAAAAAAAAAAAAAAAAAAAAAAAAAAAAAAAAAAAAAATGGAACAAATTTTTTTTTCCAAAATCAATTATTTTGTTAAGACAAGCTGAAAGTTCTTTCAATCATTTAAATCGGACGCTTAGTTCTCTCAAAAACTGCCATTTTTTACATATTTAGCTCCGTATCTTCAAAATGGCTGGGCCTGCCTTTGCCAAAAACTAATAAACACTTCTCCCAATCATTACTAATTGAATGTTTTTTACATCATTCAAATCGGATACTCCGTTCTCTCAAAAATTCGATTTCTATTTTCTGCACTCTTTGCTCCGTATCTCCGAAACGGCTGGACCTGCCTTTGCCAAAAACTAATCAGCTCTTTTCCCTATCAATAGGAATCGAATGTTTTTTGAACCATTCAAATCGGTTGATCCGTGCGCCCTGAAACGTGACTGGAAATTTGTATCCATACATACATACACACACACACACACACACACACACACACACACACACACACATCCATTTTTTCTGAGGTATGCCAAAACGTTCAGAAACCTTCAAAACGTCGAGAAATGTAAAAATTTTCAATTCCGATTTTCGGCCCATTACAATAACTTACCCTACGGGAAGTTAATAAAATAAAATAAAGCAAGAAATTCTTGCTTTTTTATATTTATAAATTTATATATTTTTATATTTATAAAAGAGATTCAAAAGATAGGGAAGACTGGGTACGGTTGTGCCAGGTTAAGGTAAAGACAGTCGTCATAACAGGTAAACTATACTGATTTTTAGATAGGGTTCTAAGAAAGATGAAGTGTGTTTGTTCGAACAAATTTTCATCATTGCATTGAGTCAGCGCCCTACATTAACATGATCTATAAACCGAATTGCTTTTAAAAAGCTGAAAGTAAGTTTTTTGAATTCCTTTAATAAAACTTGTATAGATAGATCACTTTGTTTATTATTTTGCTGTAAGTTGAACATTAGTAGTTAGTTACAAGCAAATAGTTTTGTGAGATGTTTTTATTGTAAAAGTCTCTTTTATGTGAAATTTAAACAGATAGAAAAAAGTCTAAAAAAATTAATACTAGAAAACAAAAGATTTCACAAAGATATCTTGTTTAAAAAATTATGCTTTTGTTACACAGTGTTATACTAGATTTATAAGCATTGTTTAAATGATAATACGCATTAAATATTTTTGACAATAAAAGTAGTTATAAAAAATTTATTTGGATATTAGTGTTTATCGTTTTTGTGTCTATTTTTAGGCCTGTCACTACCGTCCTTCGAATAAACTAGTAAAATTAACAAATTTATTGCTGATCAAAAAAGTGGCACAACCGTACCCAGTTTCCCCTATTCTTATTAATAATTTGCAAACATGGCCTATTCATACCGATAATAATATTCACCGTTTGAATTGCAAATTGCAATGTATATCCTTGTGATATTACATTATATATGCCTTAATGGACTGAATTTCTGAAATGTGACCCGATGGACAGCAGTTCAGACATGTGCTATCCTAATAACACTTCCCACCTTTGTGTAATGACTAATATTGTAAACGCTTCATGCTTTGCTGACCACAGTAATGCTTACACGACTATATGAACAGAATTGACTAGATCCTTGCTAATGTATTTCTATATTACTTTGAGTATTAACAAATAATATGATGGGAGAAACGAGAAAAATAAGGGTTGTGGTACCAAAATAAACCGCAATGCCATGAAAACATAGCTTAATTAGACATTAAACATAGCGATAAATTCTTTACAAATTCAAGAAACTAGCGAAAAGGTAATCTATTAAAATATTCTAATCAGTTCAGATATTTAAGTGTTACTTAGTGAACATGCAAACTAATTTCAAAATAAGTAGAAAAAAATAGCTGCAAATTTATTAATCGATTTTTACTAATACTTCACTAATACTTATTAGTAATCGATAATTATATATAAAAATGAAACAGAAATAGTGCATTATTTTCATATAAAACTCTTAATGAGAATAATTATTTTATTAAATTAATTAAACTCTCGAGAGAATTCATAAAGGTTTCATAAAATTCAAACCAGTCGGTTTAAAACAAGTTTTTCGTCTTTTCTAACATTCGATCATTTATACTCTCAATGAGAAGAGGTAATTATTTAATACAAAATGAACAAAATATGAAATAATCAAGTAATATATTTTCATATATGTAATTTAATTATTATTTTTTTAAGATATTTAACAGCTCACCGTTCAGAGGAGTACTTTTGAAATAAATAGAAAAAATACTACCTAGTTTTACTAAATTTAGCCAAGGAAATTAAAAATATAATATATAATAATAATCGATAATTACATGTAATAATGAACTTAAAATTTACATTACAGTTCATTCTTATACATGACTTGATTATTAAATTTTTTGTGTTTATCTTGTATTAAATAAATTAATTCTCCTCAGTGTGAGTGAAAATTGAATAGAATTTTAAAAAAGACGAAACATTAGTTCTAAACTGATTGATTTGAATTTTGTGAAACCTCGATATCCCACGAAATGCTTCCGGATATATTTTAAGACTATGTAACAAAAAATGAAATTTAATAGTCTCATTTATATATTTATATAGATATAATGTTTAAAAATAATTCATTATAGTGCATTTACTGATTAATATATTACTTTTCTGTAAAAGCAACATTTTCAGTGCTCGAAGATGGCATTTATAGCGCTATGAGTAGCATTTACAAAAAACCACTAATGTGCACGACAATCATAATACAAAATGTGTCCAAAATCATTCAGATTACTAGAAGGAACAATTGAATTACCTAATAAAATTTCGTTGCGAATTAGCTCTTTACTCAATAATTGCAAAAGCAACATCAGTAACTATTTTATAGAACGACTAGACCTGAATCAGTTATCGAGGGTTCGAGTAGTCAAGCAGTAGTGACACTTGGAAAATAGATAGCAATATGTTTTTAAGTGAAAATAGCTCGGAGTTGCTGCATCAATAAAAAAAAGTCATCAAGGTCACTATTACAATAATTAAAAACATAAAAATAATCACATAGATATGATTTGGAGACATTGGGTTGCCATCTACAAAAAAAACGTAGTTTGTAAGAAATTCACCACAACAGCGCATACGACCTCCTTAATTTCCGATCGCTGTTCAAATAAATAAATAATGTAACTATTCAAACCCATAGGTAAATGCCATGAAGACCAATGCTATAAATTTGTGTATATTTCACACAGCGATAACCGCAGTAAGTTCCAGTTTCAATTGCCCTAATTATAGCGCGCAACAAAGCTTCTTAATATTTCGGACACGGACGCCAGGCCGCTTCGTGCACAATCATCGTCCTATTCACACACAAATATACACATAGTAATCATAAACCATTAATAGTAGAATATTATTACGTATTGTTATAAAAACCACTAAACGTAGACGTACCGAAGATAATGGAAACTATTATTTTTAATTACGAACAAACAGAAATAACCTATTGTATATAATGATGTTGAATTATAGCGCGCCAGAATGTACATTACATATACGTTGTTGATGATAAGTGTTTTTTTTTTATATCGGTTATTAGATCTATTCTACTACTTTGGAAGTTTTTTTCGAACGTTAATATGTGATATAATTGGAAACAATTATTTAGAAAATTTATTAACGCTAGATAGTAAAGATTTAGTAATTGATTGAAGTAGTTTTAACTTGCAGGTGAAGTAAGCGTAAAATACCGTATCCTTTAAAAACGTTTGAAATAAATGAAGTCCAATTTGACTTTAATTAATTATACTGTCAAAATGAACTACGTCCAAATACATGCACGAATCAAACCAACAACTATCGAACTATATTCAGTAAAATTCCTAGTTTTACTATTTTTATAAAATTTGTCATCTGTCCCTTTTTACCCCATAGGCGGGGTAGATTATATAAGAAAACTGTTAAAAATAACAATAGATCAATAAAACAAAACATTGTCGGTCTCTCTCGGTCTCCTAAACTGAACAAAAGTGCTCACAATAAAAAAAACTAACAACGAAAGAAAATACTTTTGTTATGGATTTGCAAACACTGTCGTTTATCACCTGATAGCGACGTCGTAAGAATCAAGGTGATGGCTGGTTATACATCTTTTCCCCTTTACTTTCAAATATAGTTACATATTGAAAAATTCTCAATCCTACTTGTTTTTAAGATATCGGTAGTGGACCTTTTCATCCGCGATCCTTTAAACCCCGCTGTACCCTCTATTATTCTATTTTCGTTTAATTCTAATGCATCTATCGATTTTTTATTAAAAAAACTGATTTTGCTAGTCAGTACCGTTCTTTATTGTCTTTAGATTATATTTTGATTTGCTCGTCAGTAGAGTCCTTTCTTAACTTCCTAACTCAATATTTGGTTTGCTCGCTAGTGGAGTTTTTTTAGATTCTAGATCTATGAATTTATAAATCTTCTGTTTATATTCTCTTTGTAAATTTTATATTGTACTGTAAGTAACAGGGCAAAACAGTAAAATAGAGTAGTAAAAAATATCTCCCATTAAAAAAAACAGTAAGTACAACAATAAGCCGTTAATTCTACATCATTTATATTTTTATTTATATGTAAGTTTCTACTATAATTACAATATTATTAACTTCCCGTAGGGTAAGTTATTGTAATGGACCAAAAATCGAAATTGAAAATTTCTACATTACTCGACGTTTTAAAGGTTTCTGAACATTTGGGCATACCTTAGAAAAAATGGATGTGTGTGTGTTTGTGTGTGTATGTATGTATGGATACAATTTTTCAGTCACGTTTTCGGGCGCACGGATCAACCGATTTAAATGTTTCAAAAAACATTCGATTCCTATTGATAGGGAGATGTGCTGATTGGTTTTTGGCAAAGGCAGGTCTAGAAGTTACGGAGATAAAGAGTAAAAGTGCAGAAAATAGAAATCGAGTTTTTAAGAGAACGGAGCATGATGAATGATCTAAAAAACATTCAATTAGTAATGATTGGGAAAAGTGGTTATTAGTTTTTGGCAAAGGTAGGCCCAGCCGTTTTAAGATACCGAGCTAATTGTGCAAAAAATAACCGTTTTTGAGGAAACTAAGCGTCGATTTAAATGATTCAAAGAACTTTCTGCTTGTCATAATAAAATAATTGATTTTGGAAAAAAATGTTACAATTTTATAATGATCTAATTGAAAACATTCAGTATTTCTCGAACATTTCGTTACGGAACGGGAAGTACCAGCAATTTGCCTTAAGGCACGATGCCATACACCGCACTAGTTTCAATTTATAAATCTAAAATACAAGTGCCACCATAATACTTTGCAGTTTGTTTTTCACACAATTTCATAAAATAATTAATACATTTCGTGATACGTTTTTTTATACATAGTCTATATAATGAGGGGTTGAGGGCGTTGATTGATGAGAGGGTTAGTTATCAAGATCCCTAAAACGATATAAAAATATTTCTGGAAAAACAAATGCCGAATGCCGCCATGCAATTAACCGTGGCTCGCTGGCACAAGTGGCATGTATTTACCGTAGCGCTACGGTCACGAAAGCGTATTTAATATTTGCTCATCCGCAGATCGCGCAGATTCAGAACAACAACACAACGGGAACACAAAACACAGAACTCTCTGTGCAAATGTGTATATAGAGTCTTCTGTTTGCACTGCCGTAGGGATGTGAGTAAACAGATTCAAGAAATTCGATAGGTAAATGACCCTTGACTTATGGACTTGCTATAAAATTGAAGAATAGGAATGACACTTTAAGACTTCAAAAAGGCACTTTGCTTCATTTTTGTAATAGATTCTGTTAACATTAACCCCTTTCCGTACCAATAGTTCGACAAAACTTGGGCCCCAATGTTGTGATGTTTTCATGTGGGCCTTCAAATTCATTTTGGGCCATACCCAATACAGCACGAATTAATTGGGTAGTAAAGTATTTTTACCTAATTTTTGCTATGTTTTTCATGTAATTCACAAAGTGTGTTTTATCATAACAAAAAAATTGTGTAGAATTCAAAATTAACATCAACCGCACTTCATGATTTTTTGTGGCAGGATTTGAAACATATTATAAACGTGTTATAATGTTAGGTAATTAATACATTTTTTTAGAGTATCGAATGTTTCAAAGTCGGCTGCCATGAACAAAAGAAGTATAAATAGATCGCATCACAACCGCCTTGCCATTACTTCATTTTTTGTCATTTCTGCTCCATAGAGGCTACTAATTGCAACATGTAAATTTCTCTTAAGTTTAATTTTTGATAATATTTCAATGAATGAAATAGAAACAAAATATACCCGTTTAAAATAAATGCTTAACTAAATCACAAACATACTTTCACATAAAAATATTTAATAAATAGTGTTATACGTTTTTAAGCACGTGTATAAGAACAAGAGTATCAATTCTTTAAAAAGTGCTTGAGTACAGAAGTGCTTGAAGTAGACCCTCTATTGGATGCAAAAAACACTAAAACAGGATAAAGCAAATTTGTTCTGTGTTTACCCATAATGCATGCAAGAACACAAGGATTTAGTATCTCTCATAAGTTAATTTGGTTAAATATTAGCCTAATGTTTTCAAGAAGTATCTAACTGTGATGAAACGCCTTTGCAAAAGCACATATAGTATAAAGGTGTGATTTAAAAAGTGAAAAATGGCTAAATTATAGCTATTAAGTAAAAATAATTAGAAAATAATTTTCATAAAGTCTCGATAATTTTAAAGGTGGCCTACAATGAAAACAAATCTCATAGTGGTATATCGCCTCTGCATGCAAGAACACAATTTGTATGAAGGTTTGGTGTCTTTGATAAAAAAGTGGTTAAATATTAGCTTTGAATACAAAAGCACATATCGTATAAGGATTTGGTATCTTTAAGAAGTAAAAAAATATTAGCTATTAAGAACATTATTTCCATGAAGTATCGATAGTTCCAAAGTTGATCTACGAAGAAAACACATCTCTACCGGCATTACAGCCGCGAAACGCCTCTGCATACAAGAACACAGATCGTGCAGACGAGTTTAGTTTACGCATTTGCCCATATATATTACATAGTCTGCACATTATATACCTATATCTGCATATAGCCCGTACACGTGTACACATAACAGCTACTGCATTGTCCGCGGGCACGGCGGATCCGGCTAACACGCGTTACACAGTGTAATGTATAGTTTCACAGCATGTCGAGAGGGTTGACCCCGTCGACCGCCGAACGCAAACCTCAAATTCCGACCGCATAGCCGGCCTCAACCTCAACTCGGCACCCGCACACGTTGCTATCCCGACAGAATCGAGAACAAGTAACAACTTTCAATTGTGAGCAAGTAACAACTTTCGATTGTGGACATAGGTTAAGCCCGAACCGCAAGAGGGTACGACCTGCTTCAAGAAGAACTGTTATTTGGAGAGATCTCCTTAACTTCACCTGCCGAAAGGTATAATTAGTCAGAAAATCTATGTTAATATCGAATTGGATTGACGACAGATGATTTAACACTGATATATGCCGATTGTGCCGATATATGCCGATTGTGTGCCAACTAGTCGAATAGATTTTTGGTGAAATCTCTTAATTATTTTAATAAAAAATGTCTGATTTAAATATAGACACAAGGTTCATCGCTTATTGTCAAATTTGGTAAAATTTTTCGTATCAATATTTTAATTTAAAATCACATTTGATTCGGATCTAGATAATAGAATTGATTTCAATTTTGAGATCGTTATAATACATAATCTTTGTAAATGATATAGAAAATTGAGATCGGTATTCGAAATTTCTTAATTATTTTAATAAAAAAATCTGATTCGCTTATAGGAACGAAATTCATCGCTTATTGCCGAATTTAGA
>NW_020536999.1:34262422-34285375 GCF_003426905.1 Ctenocephalides felis | reverse complement strand
ATGCGAATGTTATCAAATGTTCTAAAGACGCGATCATTTGCGATTATTTAATGGTAAACAAATATCGTATAGAGTTTGAGTTGAATGTTAATCAAATATTTGAGTGAATGAAATGCCATAAGTCTAAAGAATTTTTGTTTTCAAGTTAATTTGCATTTTATATTTGCTCTAACTTTTCGCATTAATAAATGCCAGGCAGTTAGTAAATTTTATGTGATAAATAAAAATATTAAAATAATTTTTTTTTTTTTTATTAAAATTAATGACTTTATATTTGAATATACTTTTCTTTATTAAGATCTCAAGTTATAAGATTTATTCAAGTCTTTAGAATTATAGCCGTTAGAATTATACATACATGTAAATCTCAAGTTGATAAATCAGCAAATCTTAAACGCATAATTTCAAACATCCGATCCAAGTTATTACTTTACGATTTTCTAATTTAAAAAGGCTAATTAACAAAGCATCAATTTAATTTACGATGTCCGGAATTTGTGATAAGCCTCATCAATATAAATTGAATACAATCTCTCCATCAAATACATTAATCCGTTTTCTAATTAATGATACAGCAATAAAAAAGTAATATGAATGTTTTTTATACACATAATGACGTTCAATAACAAAACACCATTAACGGAAATTAAATCGCGCGATAGCTCATTTGTTTTCTAATAGTCATTATAATTGATTATATTTTTTGCTGTACATTTATATGATTAGCAACTTGTTGTTTTTTATAAGACAGGTTTCTTAAGTGTATGTGACAGGCTGTTAAATCTTGTTTATTTTTATCTATAGGCTGATCAAAATAATATGGGCTGACATATGAAATCAAGAAATATGCTTGTTGTTTAGCTTATTTTTTAACGTTTTAGGCGCCAGAGTCATCAATTTCTATCTTCAAACCATTGTAAAAGATAGATATGTTTTTTATTTTCTAAATTAATTTATTAAATAAGAAAAAGAGTTTATTTAGTGAAATAAAATGTGGCTCTTTGTGATCTTTTTTAAACTTTTATAATTTTAGCTTTCTTCTAATCGTCTAATCGGTAGCAAATCATACTTATTAAAAGATTCTCGCAAACTAGGCAATAATTCCAGATACACGATTCGTATGAGAAATAAAAAAATGCGATTATTGTTAATTTCACATAGTTATGAATATATTCAATTATTAATGAATAAAATATAATAAAATAGAGCAAGAAATATTATTCACATTCATACAAGAGATTCATCAGAAGTTAGAAAAATTCGCATTAATCTAAAGATAATAACATAAGACTGGAAGTGCTGGTGTACGGTTGTGTACCATGTTATGTATCATAAGAAAAACTATATTTATTTGAGAAAGGATCCAAAGCGAGAAAGATGAAGTGTGTTTGTTCGAACGAACTTAAATAAACCGAATTGCTAAATTAAAGAGCCAAAATTAAGGTTTTTGAATTGTTTGTTTTAATAATAACTATTACTTGTATAGATAGAACACTTTGTTTGTTATTTTGCTGTAAGTTGAACATTAGTAGTAAATTACCAGCAATTAGTTTTGTTTTATGTGTCATGTATTTATTGTAACATGTATTTCTTGCTGATCTTGGCTAATTATGAAAGGGTGAAATTCAAACAGATAAAAAAATCTAACTTGATTAAGACAAAATACGAAAGAGAAAAAAAATCAATACTTTTTTGACTAGAAAACAAGAGAATTGTCAAAAATTTCTTGTTTTTAAAAATTGTTCTGTAGTATATAGTTATATTATATTCATAAGCTTTCCTTAAATAATTATGGTTTATTGTGTTACATATCTCTGTCAAAAAAAGCTGTTATAACCATTTATTTAGGTATTATAGCTATTGTTTTTTTACCTATTTTCATGTCTGTCACCATCCTTCGAATAAACTGGCAAATTAGCAAATTTATTGTTGATCAAAAAATGTGGCACAACCGTACCCAATCTCCCCTATTCTTATTAATAATATTCACCGTTTGAATTGCAAATTACAATGTATATCCTTGTGATATTACATTATATGCCTTAATGGACTGAATTTCTGAAATGTGACCCGATGGGCAGCAGTTCAGACATGTGCTATCCTAATAACACTTCCCACCTTTGTGTAATGGCTAATATTGTAAACGCTTCATGCTTTGCTGACCACAGTAATGCTTACACGACTATATGAACAGAATTGACTAGATCCTTGCTAATGTATTTCTATATTACTTTGAGTATTAACAAATAATATGAAATGAGAAAAATAAGGGTTGTGGCCAGGGCCGGATTTAGAAATTTGGCGCCCCGGGGCACTGACAAAAATGCCGCCCCATCCCTGAAATTTTACGAACTTTCGACCTTTTTTTAAAGCAATCGCGCTGCTTCAGCTGCGAGGGACGAAATATAGAAGCGCGTAAGCGCCGCGTCGCAGTCTAACGGATAAACAATGTTACAGAACTTATATAAATGTAAACAAAATTTATACTTATTATTATAATATCTTTAAAATATCTGATAATTTAATGTTAATATGTCTTATGATCACTTTTGTCCGCCAAATGTTTCTTTCTTTATTGGATCATCGAAACCGCTAAACCTGCCCCCCACAAATTTAAGCAGTTATTTATTCTGTAATTTTTTTTGACTGTTATTAGACGCTTTTTTCTCAGAGACTGAATTATCATTTTGGCATTTTAGCCCGTATCTTCAAAACAGTTGGACCTGCCTTGACCAATAACTAATCAGCACGTCTCCTTATCAATAGGAATTGAAACACAAATCGGTTGATTCGTGTTCTCGAAATCGACTTGAATAATTAAAAAATATTAGATTTGTTGTATTAATGGGGAGACGTGCTGATTAGCTTTTGGTACAGGCAATTACGAAAAAGGGTAATTGAGTTTCGATATTTCTTCTCTGAAACAGCTACGCAGCGCGATTGCTTTGCACAAAGTTCATAATTTTCGAAAAATTTCAAGATACAAAAAATGTGTTTTAGAAGTTTTTTTTCATTTTTCAATAAAATTTAAAGGTCTTTATAAAATGTAATTTTCAGTACGGGATGTTTCAGTAATTTGTCTTAAGGCACAATGCCATGAGTCACTAGTTTAAATTTTTTTTGCCGTAATAAGCTTGGAAGTGCACAAATACGTCATTTTAAGAGGGCTCGAGAACTGAAGAACATATTTTTCTTAAACTTTCAGCTCGTTTACGGATCTTTATATTAGCCAAATTGCAAAATTTGATAACTTATTAACCAATTTGATAATTTACGTTCGGAGAGGGAGGCTAGGCAAAATAATAAATTTTAGTGTTCGTTTATTTCAATCCAAATTTTGCATTGCAATTGTATTATGTTTTGTTAATTATATTTCTTGAAATAAAAAATGTTGTTAAAAAAAGTTGATTATATTGTATAGAATTTTTTTCTCAACTGTCCAAATTTTGCCGCCCCCCAAAATTTGCCGCCCTGGGCAGTAGCCCCGATTGCCCCTACTGTAAATCCAGCACTGGTTGTGGCACCAAAATAAACTGCAATGCCAGCTTAATTAGATATTGAATATAGCGACATAGCCTATATATATAATTAATTACAAATTCATGGAAAAAGCAAAAAGGTAAATTAATTATATTAAGTATATATCATTTATTAAAAATTTTCAGCTCAGATATTTAAGGGTTAAATAGAGCACATACAAACTGTTTTAAAATACGTAGAAAAAAACTAGCTGCAAATTTATTAATCGATTTTTACTAATACTTCACTAATACTTATTAGTTATCGATAATTATATATAAAAATGAAACAGAAACAGTGGTTTATTTTCATATAAAACTCTCAATGAGAATAATTATTTTGTTAAATTTATTAACATTTCGTGGGATATCGAGGTTTCACAAAATTCTAACCAGTCGGTTTAAAACAATTTTTTCGTCTTTTCTAACATTCGATCACTTATACTCTCAATGAGAGGTAATTATTTAATACAAAATGAACAAAATATGAAATAATCAAGTAATATATTTTCATGTAATTTAATTATTATTTTTTTAAGATATTTAACAGCTCACCGTTCAGAGGAGTACTTTTGAAATAAATAGAAAAAATACTACCTAGTTTTACTAAATTTAGCCAAAGAAATTAAAAATATAATATATAATAACAATCGATAATTAGATGTAATAATGAACTTAAAATTCACTTATATATATGACTTGATTATTACATTTTTTGTGTTTATCTTGTATTAAATAAATTAATTCTCCTCATTGTGAGTGAAAATTGAATAGAATGTTACTAAATGTTACAAAAGACGAAAAATTTGTTTTAAACTGATTGGTTTGAAATTTGTGAAACTTGTAATATCTCGCAAGATGCTTCCGATCTAATTTAAAAAATTAGACCGGATATATTTTAAGACTGTAACAAAAAATGAAATTTAGTAGTTTCATTTATATATTTATATATATAATATAAGATACGTTTGATAATGTTTAAAAATAATTCATTATGGTACATTTAATATATTACTTTTCTGTAAAAACAACATTTTTAGTGCTCGAAGATAGCGCGATTTATAGCGCTATGAGTAGCATTTTACAAAAAAACACTGATGTGCACGACAATCATAATTCAAAATGTGTACAAAATCATTCAGATTACTAGAAGGAACAGTTGAATTACCAAATAAAATTAGATTTCGTTGCGAATTAGCTCTTTACTTAATAATTGCAAAAGCAGCATCAGATTTTTTTTATAGAACTACTGGACCTGAATCAGAAATCCAAGGTTCGATCTCGCTCCGAGCAGCTTGATATCAAGCAGATCGGTTAATACTTGAAAAATAGATAGCAATATGTTTCTAAGTGTAAATAGTTCGGAGTTGCTGCATCAATACAAAAAGTCATCAAAGTCACTATTACAATAAAACATAAAAATAATCACATAGAGATGATTTGGAGACATTGAGTTGCCATCTACAAGAAAAACGTAGTTCGTAAGAAATTCTTCACAAACTCATATGACCTCCTCAATATCCGATCGCTGTTCAGATAAATAAATAATGAAACTATTCAAACCCATAGGTAAATGTCATGAAGACCAATGCTATAAATTTGTGTATATTTCACACAGCGATAACCGCAGTAAGTTCCAGTTTCAATTGCCCTAATTATAGCGCGCAACAAAGCTTCTTAATATTTCGGACACGGACGCCAGGCCGCTTCGTGCACAATCATCGTCCTATTCACACACAAATATACACATAGTAATCATAAACCATTAATAGTAGAATATTATTACGTATTGTTATAAAAACCACTAAACGTAGACGTACCGAAGATAATGGAAACTATTATTTTTAATTACGAACAAACAGAAATAACCTATTGTATATAATGATGTTGAATTATAGCGCGCCAGAATGTACATTACATATACGCTTTGTTGATGATAAGTGTTTTTTTTTATATCGGTTATTAGATCTATTCTACTACTTTGGAAGTTTTTTTCGAACGTTAATATGTGATATAATTGGAAACAATTATTTAGAAAATTTATTAACGCTAGATAGTAAAGATTTAGTAATTGATTGAAGTAGTTTTAACTTGCAGGTGAAGTAAGCGTAAAATACCGTATCCTTTAAAAACGTTTGAAATAAATGAAGTCCAATTTGACTTTAATTAATTATACTGTCAAAATGAACTACGTCCAAATACATGCACGAATCAAACCAACAACTATCGAACTATATTCAGTAAAATTCCTAGTTTTACTATTTTTATAAAATTTGTCATCTGTCCCTTTTTACCCCATAGGCGGGGTAGATTATATAAAGAAAACTGTTAAAAATAACAATAGATCAATAAAACAAAACATTGTCGGTCTCTCTCGGTCTCCTAAACTGAACAAAAGTGCTCACAATAAAAAAAACTAACAACGAAAGAAAATACTTTTGTTATGGATTTGCAAACACTGTCGTTTATCACCTGATAGCGACGTCGTAAGAATCAAGGTGATGGCTGGTTATACATCTTTTCCCCTTTACTTTCAAATATAGTTACATATTGAAAAATTCTCAATCCTACTTGTTTTTAAGATATCGGTAGTGGACCTTTTCATCCGCGATCCTTTAAACCCCGCTGTACCCTCTATTATTCTATTTTCGTTTAAATTCTAATGCATCTATCGATTTTTATTAAAAAAAACTGATTTTGCTAGTCAGTACCGTTCTTTATTGTCTTTTAGATTATATTTTGATTTGCTCGTCAGTAGAGTCCTTTCTTAACTTCCTAACTCAATATTTGGTTTGCTCGCTAGTGGAGTTTTTTTAGATTCTAGATCTATGAATTTATAAATCTTCTGTTTATATTCTCTTTGTAAATTTTATATTGTACTGTAAGTAACACAGGGCAAAACAGTAAAAATAGAGTAGTAAAAAAATATCTCCCATTAAAAAAAACAGTAAGTACAACAATAAGCCGTTAATTCTACATCATTTATATTTTTATTTATATGTAAGTTTCTACTATAATTACAATATTATTAACTTCCCGTAGGGTAAGTTATTGTAATGGACCAAAAATCGAAATTGAAAATTTCTACATTACTCGACGTTTTAAAGGTTTCTGAACATTTGGGCATACCTTAGAAAAAATGGATGTGTGTGTGTTTGTGTGTGTATGTATGTATGGATACAATTTTTCAGTCACGTTTTCGGGCGCACGGATCAACCGATTTAAATGTTTCAAAAAACATTCGATTCCTATTGATAGGGAGATGTGCTGATTGGTTTTTGGCAAAGGCAGGTCTAGAAGTTACGGAGATAAAGAGTAAAAAGTGCAGAAAATAGAAATCGAGTTTTTAAGAGAACGGAGCATGATGAATGATCTAAAAAACATTCAATTAGTAATGATTGGGAAAAGTGGTTATTAGTTTTTGGCAAAGGTAGGCCCAGCCGTTTTAAAGATACCGAGCTAATTGTGCAAAAAATAACCGTTTTTGAGGAAACTAAGCGTCCGATTTAAATGATTCAAAGAACTTTCTGCTTGTCATAATAAAATAATTGATTTTGGAAAAAAATGTTACAATATTTATAATGATCTAATTGAAAACATTCAGTATTTCTCGAACATTTCGTTACGGAACGGGAAGTACCAGCAATTTGCCTTAAGGCACGATGCCATACACCGCACTAGTTTCAATTTATAAATCTAAAATACAAGTGCCACCATAATACTTTGCAGTTTGTTTTTCACACAATTTCATAAAATAATTAATACATTTCGTGATACGTTTTTTATACCATAGGTCATATATAATGAGGGGTTGAGGGCGTTGATTGATGAGAGGGTTAGTTATCAAGATCCCTTAAAACGATATAAAAATATTTCTGGAAAAACAAATGCCGAATGCCGCCATGGCAATTAACCGTGGCTCGCTGGCACAAGTGGCATGTAATTTACCGTAGCGCTACGGTCACGAAAGCGTATTTAATATTTGCTCATCCGCAGATCGCGCAGATTCAGAACAACAACACAACGGGAACACAAAACACAGAACTCTCTGTGCAAATGTGTATATAGAGTCTTCTGTTTGCACTGCCGTAGGGATGTGAGTAAACAGATTCAAGAAATTTCGATAGGTAAATGACCCTTGACTTATGGACTTGCTATAAAATTGAAGAATAGGAATGACACTTTAAGACTTCAAAAAGGCACTTTGCTTCATTTTTGTAATAGATTCTGTTAACATTAACCCCTTTCCGTACCAATTAGTTCGACAAAACTTGGGCCCCAATGTTGTGATGTTTTCATGTGGGCCTTCAAATTCATTTTGGGCCATACCCAATACAGCACGAATTAATTGGGTAGTAAAGTATTTTTACCTAATTTTTGCTATGTTTTTCATGTAATTCACAAAGTGTGTTTTATCATAACAAAAAAAATTGTGTAGAATTCAAAATTAACATCAACCGCACTTCATGATTTTTTGTGGCAGGATTTGAAACATATTATAAACGTGTTATAATGTTAGGTAATTAATACATTTTTTTAGAGTATCGAATGTTTCAAAGTCGGCTGCCATGAACAAAAGAAGTATAAATAGATCGCATCACAACCGCCTTGCCATTACTTCATTTTTTGTCATTTCTGCTCCATAGAGGCTACTAATTGCAACATGTAAATTTTCTCTTAAGTTTAATTTTTGATAATATTTCAATGAATGAAATAGAAACAAAATATACCCGTTTAAAATAAATGCTTAACTAAATCACAAACATACTTTCACATAAAAATATTTAATAAATAGTGTTATACGTTTAAAGCACGTGTATAAGAACAAGAGTATCAATTCTTTAAAAAGTGCTTGAGTACAGAAGTGCTTGAAGTAGACCCTCTATTGGATGCAAAAAACACTAAAACAGGATAAAGCAAATTTGTTCTGTGTTTACCCATAATGCATGCAAGAACACAAGGATTTAGTATCTCTCATAAGTTAATTTGGTTAAATATTAGCCTAATTGTTTTCAAGAAGTATCTAACTGTGATGAAACGCCTTTGCAAAAGCACATATAGTATAAAGGTGTGATTTAAAAAGTGAAAAATGGCTAAATTATAGCTATTAAGTAAAAATAATTAGAAAATAATTTTCATAAAGTCTCGATAATTTTAAAGGTGGCCTACAATGAAAACAAATCTCATAGTGGTATATCGCCTCTGCATGCAAGAACACAATTTGTATGAAGGTTTGGTGTCTTTGATAAAAAAGTGGTTAAATATTAGCTTTGAATACAAAAGCACATATCGTATAAGGATTTGGTATCTTTAAGAAGTAAAAAAATATTAGCTATTAAGAACATTATTTCCATGAAGTATCGATAGTTCCAAAGTTGATCTACGAAGAAAACACATCTCTACCGGCATTACAGCCGCGAAACGCCTCTGCATACAAGAACACAGATCGTGCAGACGAGTTTAGTTTACGCATTTGCCCATATATATTACATAGTCTGCACATTATATACCTATATCTGCATATAGCCCGTACACGTGTACACATAACAGCTACTGCATTGTCCGCGGGCACGGCGGATCCGGCTAACACGCGTTACACAGTGTAATGTATAGTTTCACAGCATGTCGAGAGGGTTGACCCCGTCGACCGCCGAACGCAAACCTCAAATTCCGACCGCATAGCCGGCCTCAACCTCAACTCGGCACCCGCACACGTTGCTATCCCGACAGAATCGAGAACAAGTAACAACTTTCAATTGTGAGCAAGTAACAACTTTCGATTGTGGACATAGGTTAAGCCCGAACCGCAAGAGGGTACGACCTGCTTCAAGTAGAACTGTTATTTGGAGAGATCTCCTTAACTTCACCTGCCGAAAGGTATAATTAGACAGAGAATCTATGTTAATATCAATTTGGATTGACGACAGATGATTTAACACTGATATATGCTGGTTGTGTAAGAAAAATTACATATTCTTATCTATTATAAGTTTTGAATCAATCCAATTTTATAATATTTAATTAAAATTTATAAAGAAAATAATATACTAGCTTAATTTTTTTTTTTTATAAATTGACGAGCAGATTTAGATTCAATTATTTAGATCCAACTATTCGAATAGATTTTTGGTGAAATCTCTTAATTATTTTAATAAAAAATGTCTGATTTGCTTATAGGCACGAAGTTCATGGCTTATTATCGAAATTTAGATCCAACTAGTCCAATAGATTTCAAATTTGGTAAAATTTTTGGTAACAATATTTTAATTTAAGATCACATTTGATTCCGATCTAGATAATAGAATTGATTTCAATTTTGAGATCGTTATAATACATATTCTTCGTAATTGATCTAGAAAATTGAGATCGGTGTTTAAAATTTCTTAATTATTTTAATAAAAAAATTCTGATTCGCTTATAGGAATGAGGTTCATCGCTTATTATCGAAGTTTAGATCCAACTAGTCGAATAGATTTTAAATTTGGTAAAAATTTTGGTAACAATATTTTAATTTAAGTACACATGTGATTCGGATCTAGATAATAGAATTGATTTTGAAATTGTTAAATACTTAATCTTTGTAAATGATATATGAATTGAGATCAATATTTGAAATTTCCTAATTATTTTATTAAGATCTTTCGCTTATAGGCATAAGGTTCATCGCTTATTATCGAAATCAAATTTTTAAAACTTGAAAGTATTGAAAATAAAAAATAGCAATAATATTATTATAAGCATAATACCAATCAATCTGTATAAACGCTTTATTTAATAACTATAATATAGTAACTATAAGATAAAATAGTGCTTAAAAAAGTTGCAGATTGGTACTAGCATTGTAATAGATTTTAACGTTTTCAAAGTAAAAGAATGAACTTGAAGACAAAATAACTACGTTCAAAATCAATAATATGATTATATTAATATGATATGTACATATAAATATAAACGTAAAAAGTAAAGTTTAAACATACATCTATATATCATACTAATCGTGAGCCGAACCCCGCTCGTGCAGTAACGATGTCCATTTTCAGATGAGATGAAAAATATGTTTCCAATTAAAAATAGCCCATTTCGGGAATTGCAGTATAAAATCTCTTATACTATTCTTCACTGAATCGAGTTGCACTACCCATTATTATTATAATCATGTAATGAATTTCACACCTTTAGCTTAAAATATGTATTATTATGATTAAACATATTCTAGAAAATACTTTCAAAGTGTTTCTGGTATTTACTAGATAGTTATAATACCAGACTTATTCAATAGGGCCGTTCAAGTATTAAGCACTATAGGAGGGCAGGGGGTTGATGATTTGCTTATTTTGGGTTGATATGGGGGGCAGGGAAGTCCGGATGATGATTACGTCATAGGTAGTATTTTTATTTTTTTACATTAATTGCAAAATGTTGGCATGGGGGTAGGAGGTAAGAGCTTTGCTTACTTTTGCTGACAAGGGGGATGGGGGAGGGGGGGGGTAAATAATTGTAATAAATCTGCTTACGTAATACTTGAACGATCCCAGAGGTGTATCATATGTCTTTCTGTTAAAATGTCTTATAGGTTTGATTTAACCTTAAAATAAGCAAAATTTACCAGTATTTATATAAAGCGCTGTATTTAGTGTAAAATGATTCATAATTAATGAATTAATACATAAATCTTACGACCACCTGCATTTCGCTAAGCGGCTATCAAGAAACACTGATTTAACTCCACAAAGCACGCATAAGTCATGCAAGCTTGTTTTAAGGGCGTTGCAATACTCGATAACAATCTGTTCGTGAGTCGATTCAATTATCGACAAACAAATTAAATGATCGAAGGAAGAAAAGCGATATCAGGATCATATTTTACACGGCATTGTCGAATAATTTCGTTTTCGATTTAACGCTCGGTGTGATTCGTGAATCGTATTGTGTTTGCGTGAACCGAAAGATAATTAATGTACATAGGAGGGTTGTGATAACAAATATACACTGGTCGCTTGTAAATACGTTACACGCTCCGATGATTTATTAAGGCCATTGTTTTGTACGTGGCAATGTTAAAAACGAAAGTGCAAGGTATGCATATAAATAATTAATTATGTATGATGTATTAATACCATTATAGGGGTGGATAATGATATTGATACAAATTATGTATGCTGAAACATTTGCGTTGTGGTCGTATTTACATAACAATTTATGGCGGTCTATTTTAATAATAATAATGTATTGTTTTAATTTAAATGTAGGCACTTAATTATTTCCGTTGTAACTTGTAATGTTTCTCACTGCATTTGTTTAATATATGTCCCATCTAATACAACCAGAAAGTAAGCGCTTGGCACCATGTATTTAGAACCAGCCAATTTTTTATTCAACTTTATCAGATCAATAACTTGTCAGAAAACTACCCCACACTTTCAGGACAAGATTCAAAATGAACTTCAGATTACATTAAAATATGTCAATTTTCAAAATCTTTGACAATGATCAGGAAATTTTGTATGATTAAAGTCATTTTTTCCCTGCCGTTTTTCTTGTTGTCCATTTCCAGACAGGTGTAAAAGTTACTATATATGAAAAAACATATATTTTTCAATAACACGTAAGACAACCAAACCATATTTTTGTTCTTTGGTAGCAATCAAAAGTCCCAGGAGCTTTTGCAACCGCAAAAAGGATTTTTGGAAGGCAAACCAATGGTTGCCCTGTCCATTTTTGATGTATTTTTATTATTAAAACTTTTCTGATACTGCTAATATGTTTTAAATTTATTGCAGATATGCTGGTAAAATACAATTATCTCTTATAAATATATTTTATAATCATATTCTAAAGTGACTTCCTTAGAGCGCTGGAAAAGCTTTACTTCAAGTACATTTCATGCTTGAAAAACTTGCTCGATTGGTGTCAATACTATCAATGGTCGTTTTCATACAAACAATTAGCTAGGTCATTAAGCCATTCGATTATGAAGATAGCTCATAAAATAAAATTAGTTAATAGTTTTAATTGGTTCCTTCAAAATGTTAGGCAATGTCTGATCTGTACAATTCGAACAACAAAAAGTATATAAAATGCCTTGTTCCAAGTCGTTCTTGTTGCACCCAAAGATTCTGGCAAAAAGATTTTTGAAGAGTATTGTATATGTAGCACAAAAAGTTTCAGCAATGTAATGCCCGCGGCTTATAAATTAAACAATGCTTTTGAAAATAAAATACACCTTTATTTCTCGCAACCTGTGGTCGTCTTGTACGTTTTCTTTATGACGCAATTCATGTCGTTAATTTAATAACTGGTTATGTATTATTAATTAGCTCGAGAACGTAGTACAACTTTATCGCTTCGTCATGTTCATCAAACTGACGGTTAATTATCAGCAATTAAATTCTATACACAGTATTGATTTATTTATTTTCATATGTATAATAGATACAACATTCCGATAAATAAATACATCGGCATTCCATGCCATCGATGACAGCTAAAGAAGAATTTCTGCCTGTGGGAAAAGTCCAATGATCGTCCGTTTATATCAATATTCTTGTCATAAAACAATCGATAAATTCTGAAAACGTCGTGGATTTCTTCCGTAAAGATATGTTATGCAAATAATCTCGAAAAACATGTCTCTTGAACGCTACGCGAAAACCTGTGGTATAAGATTAATAAAATGTTAAATGCATGTTAATGCAAGTATGTACCATTCCAAGATAAGACAATGCAAAAAGATAAACGAGAAATAACATGAGTTATTAGTTCAAGTTACTGATTTGCATTAAAGTACAGGAGAAACATATAATCATGATCACATTTTCTGAAAAAAACTATTCCTTATTCTATTCTTTTTAGTTTTCATTTTGAAAAAGCATGTCAAAAATATCATTGAAAGGATATTTAAGTCCAGAAAATAAACAGCAACAATAAAACGATTTTTAACCTTAATATAAAAAAAAACACTTTCAAATAATATATTTCGTTTACTCTCAACCATTAAATCAGCAAATAGATATTCATTAATAATAGTCTTCACTTGAACTTTTTTCCCTCATAAAATTTATGACCCATATTATAAAATTCGAATGAATAATTTTCGCATGTCTGACCATTTTTTTATACAACAGACTCATCCTTTTCGTTTTCTGAGAACGAGAGAGATCTTTACCCAGGTATAAGTTGTTCAGGTATCTATTTAAGGAATCTCTATAACATACTATAAGCTGACACTGATCCTCAAACTTTTTGAATTCAATTCCCACGCTAAATTCAAATGAAATAAATAATTCAAAATTCGAGCGAATCAAAATAATCTTATTTACTGTATTGATAAGCACGAAATCGATTTTTTGTTAAAAATCCGAAAAAGTTTATGTGAAATCAATCTATTTGCTCGTGTGCTTGCAAAAGTATTTTTTATGGAGACTGTAGGTATTTCTATGGCGACCAATCTTGTTTTTTTTACATTTTATCGGTTTAATAACTATGTAAATTCGACGTTAAATATTGTTAAATAAATCACAAATATATATTCACAATTATCACAAATATAATATTTATTCGGGCTCAGCAATATTTTTACTAAAAAATGCAAACAAAAAGTATGTGTAACAATGGCAATATTTTTTTAATAGTAGTATGTAATTGTAATTTATGAAGATTCAATAATATCAATTAGTAATGTTTTTCAAAAGTTTTGTCAAATGTTCTTTCGAGTAATTTATTTTCAACAATAACGCCTGAATTACATTCTCACAACATTATAAGATGCTAATAAAAAATAACACTTATCAGATCCTAATCGAACTTGAAAAAAATGTAACTAGATAAAAAAGAACGAGATGAAAGACATGATTCATAGACTTAGACATCACCTGTAATTTGAAGATAAATAAACGATCATCTGGCATCCTAAATGACCTATTCTTTTGTATGTAGGACTACTTATTATTGTCATTCTTCAAAGAAAGTTGTTTATCATGCTGTCTACGTATTACAAATCTTTTAATGAGGAGGCTGGTAAACATTTTGACCAGACAGGAAAAAATGTATATACACTAGTTTTCTGGAAAATCGATTGACATATTTATGGAATATTAATACGGTCATCTTTATTGACTTCTACTGTTTGCGAGTGAGAGATAAATTAAATAAATATATCAAAGGAAATATTCGGATACAACGTATATGTGGAATTCCTTGTGCCTAATACTGATTATTTCTACAAATGATTTTAAGATGCTTTTGTTTAAATAGTCTAATTGTCTAATAATAGTCTATATCATTATATCTGCAGATGGGACATATCTGATATTTACTGGTTACTGAATAAATTAAAGAATAAAAAAATATGTATAAAAATATATTATAAATCTCAAATTCGTGTTTTTATTGTACTAAACAGGTATTTGTGCAGAAGCTTTATTGTCAGAAGTTTCATTATACTAATGATTTTTTAAATAGAACCATGGGTCGTAAAACTGACTCTTAAAGAGCAGGATTGAATTTAAAAAAATTATTAATTATTAAAAATATTATTGTCTCGGTCTTCGATTGACTGTTGTGTTTTAAAATTTAAATATTCGTTTTTGAATCAGACGGACTAATGCGTGCATTATCCGTGTGCAAACATATTCAATGTGTTATTATATGTGTACACAAAGCCAGTTCACAAACAATCGAACGTTTATATTGTGTGCACGACGCACTTATCCCGGCTCCAAATAAAAACATACGTGAATAAATATATGTATATCGGCTGCCGTCGACCATATTTTCGGAGTTCTGGGTAAATAAGATACTGAATCTTTAGAAAAACTGGCATTAAATCGGATTCGATACGTTGTTGATTTTTCAGTGACGCAATATAAATTCTACAACGTTATCGCATTCTTACGAATCGTTTAAAATGAAAATGTGATCGTTTAAACAATAAATATGTTTATCGAGTAATAAATTTTATTTGACATTATGCAAACAATTCGTAACCAGTTTTAGTAACTAGTTTAATCCGAATTCTCTATCACAAGCAAAGCAAACACGGAGAAGATGTTAGACATTGGATTCTCTCTACATTATGCTGATAAATTTGTTTCCTTGTAGTCGGTAACGAGGCTTGGGATAAAGATCTGAATAAAAAAGTGATATATTTGTCGATGTCATAATAAGGCTTACATGAATAAATTACAGTCAAATATTTAATTAACACGCTATACACAAATCGAATGTTACAAAACAGTTTCGTGTCGAACCACTATTAAGATTTCGTTATCAATATGACTACTAAAGCAGGTACATGAATATGCTATTACGATTGCGGCCTCACTGGACGATATGTAAACAGAGGAGGAAAATATTTTTTAAAGTTGAATAATAACAATTATAATAAAAATTATATTAAATATCAAGTAAGGAGACTATACCTCCCGAATTGGGCGGGACAGACCCAGATTTTACCCTTTCCACTCGTGAAGTACAAAAGTGATACGTATTATGCTGCGGCGGCATCCGAGTGCAGATGGTTAATTTATTCAACTCAACTCCTTCCCTACAAACTTTCTTAAATTTGTAAGTTGTAATTGTCTGCAATTTCAACCAAAAAAATTAATAACGGTCATGGTGGTTGAAAATAGTACAAATATTATTTTCTAGGCAAATTTTTAATTACCCAAGAATTACTGCTAAAATTGATAGGTTTTAGTAAATAGTAATACTATATTAAGTAATTAATATTTTTTTTAATTTCAAGGATGATAAGAATTTGAAAAAACATTCGAATGCTTAACAGACGTTAGAAAATAGCCATTTAGCATGAGAACGTCAATGGGAAATTCATTGACCAATTTCCTAATTATTTATCAAAAAGTTTAGGCTAAATATCTGAGAGTATAATTTTATAACAAAAATTACTGACGAGTTATATAAAAAACCTCAAAAAATAGAGAAAAAAATGTATATATTATGTATATTTAAATTGTTATAGCAAAAAGACAATTGATTAGGTGTTGTAACCAATTTTACGCAAATCGGCTAAAAGCATATTTTTCATATTTAAAATCAAAATCATCATCGTTATCAAAATTTAATTCACATCTTTGAAACCAAATCATCAACAAGTCAAATATATCGCCAAACATGATGAATTTATTATTTCAAATAAAAGCTATCACGATCGTCTCTATTGACACCTCTGCTATATAGAATCAAGTTCAGATCGACAAGAGCGTATTATTATAATCAATCGGAAAGAAAATTCAATCAGATATAAGAGCATTTACGAGTGCGCGGCGTGTTTGATGAGATTATGTTATTAGTTACTTATACGCTAGTCATGTTCTGTTTACGAGCTTTAAGTCTAATACGGTCACAATGAAATCGCATTGCGGGTACGGACAACCTACATCGAAATTTAAAACTACAGCCTATGATAATTATAAAAAAGAATTGAAATAATGAAATCTGCACTAATCGCAATTAAATAATTGAAAATTAATTAAAATAATTGATGATATACACAGAAATTTCTCCATGAAGATGGCAAGGAGTTTGCAGAACGAGAGTACCAAGAGAATGAGAACCGCCATATGCAAGAACTGAAATTATGTTTAATCTAATTGCAACTAAAAAAAATGTTTTGAAATAATTAAATACTATGCACAGAAACCTCAACATAACGTTTTCGTTCCAAACTTCTGCTTCCATCCTTCCTTGTCCTGTGCTTCGGCTTTCAGTTTCATGTATTTTCTCTTCTGGCGTAACTCATCAATCACCTGCATTCTTCTTCTTCCCAATCCTTATAGTCCTTATATCTTACATCCGACGACGTCACTCTAGGAGGCACTCTTTTTGCAGAAATAGGTCCGATTCAATTTCCTTTACTTTTCAGTATTGTGCTCAGTAGAGTTTTTTCTTCTCAGCACTTTTTCATTGGTTATTTACCACCAGCTCTCTGCTGTGAGATCTCACAAATTATGTTTGACTATTGAAATATGCATTTGATACATCCAGTTTTTATGATTCAGTTTTCATGGCTCAATACAACTTTTTATTAATGCTATTTGTTTCGGCCGGTTTATTAATTAGATCAATTTATCTCAATTAGTATATATGGTATATTTTATGGATACGATTAATGCGATTGAATTTTATAAAGAAATTAATTATGTAATTAATTGAAGCTAAATAATTAATTATCTAATGTTATTAATTAATTTTTGTTATTTATATTGTATTGGATGACTACATATTGTAATTGATATACATATTTTATTTTAATGTATGTTTGTATTAATTGAAAAATGATGTCATATTATGTTATATTGTTATAAATCATGCATAGTTCAGTGTTGTATTTTTTATCTATTGTACATATCTTTTTTTGAATATTTTAGTAATAATCAACAAATAATTTCACGATATTGAATCAAATCCATATCCACACACGTGCACATTCTAACGATAAAAATAAAAGATTAAAATTCACAGCGTAAAAGATTTTTTAAATTTTGGCAAATGCTTTCAGGAAAAATTTATGCAAAAAGGGAGAAAAGTATTAAAGATTGGTTTTTTGTTCAAGACAAAATTAATATAAAATATAAAAATTTCCATAATTCATCTATTTTCATAACTATTAGGAAATTGTTTTTAAATTTTAAAACATGATCTTATTATTATTATGTATATATTATATTTGTTTCTTATAGAATCTTACACAAGCAAATAGAAAAAGATTCAAAATCTACTGTACCGTCGTATGAGAGAAGTGTATGATTTAAATTGCATCTATGTTTATATTTGATTTTCGTCCAGGATTTATAGAGACACGGAAAATATTTTCTTCGTATAACAATGGTTCGGCTTGTAAGTTCTGTATGAACAAGTCCCGATTCAAAGTACATAGGTAGGTACACAACGTCTGATGTGATTGCGAAATGTCAGCATTGTCTCATAGCATGATTCCGTTGTTACCCAGGTCACGACATAACATTATAAAGTCAATTGAAACATATCAGAATCGTTAGACGGAACATGCTCATTATTGTAAGGTTGATTTTGTGTATCTTATTTAGACACAGCAGCATTTAGCGAATTTAGGTATCGATATTTTTTATTGAAAATTTCATATGAACTGAAAGTTTTTATGTAATTTATTGAAACATTATTGCCTTGTTTTTTTTGCTAATATTCTCATATAAGAAATATGTTATACATACAAGGAATTTTTAGAAATTGTTAGAATTAAATTATGGATTGGTTTAATTTTTTTCTGACAAAACTTAAAAAAACACACTTTAGTACATTTTTTTAAAGGAGGGTCTCTCAAAGTCGACCAATTTTAAATTAATTATTGGAGCAATTGTATTATTCACGGTTACGGGCTTGAAGTTTAAATAATCTAAATGAATAAAAAATTAACCACAATTACCAAAAAAATGGTTATAATTTCATCAAAGCTCTAGGTTCAACTTAAAAGCTCATAATTTCCAAACAACGCGAGAATTTTTTTTCCTAATTTTTTTCAGGACAGTTAAGGTCCATACTTTCACCCCGTTCCGGCTTGGCGTTAAATTTTAGTACACACTATATATTATGTTATAGTTTTATTTTTCTGACTTGCTTGCATTTTATGGTTTCTCGATGTTTCAAGTTCTTTTGAATTGTTTGAGACCAAATTTGGAAAAATTATGTTTGTGTGTATGTAAGCCAAAATTTGACCTTTTGCTCTTTCCTCAAAAACGGCTGAACCGATTTCAAAAACTTAAAAACCATCCAATAAAACTCGATAAGAACTCACGATGGTTAGTTTTGCGAGATGATCGGACTAGCCATTTCTTTAGAATTACTAGAAAAATGCAAAATTTTTGTCCACGTTTTTCCTGAACCAATTTTGAAAATTTAAAAAAATTCTTAACCACTTTTGAAAATTTAAAAATTGTTCAAAATAATTATGTCATTTGAGAATCATGCTGATTAGTTTTTAGACAAAAATACGCATTTATGGGATGCGAATGCATTTTTTGCAATATAATTAATACAATTACAGAGGTCACAAGTGTATTCAAAGATAACAATTGATTTATTATTACTGAAGCATTTATTTTGAAATAAACGGTTGAAATTATCTTAACATCCAAAATTCAATTATTGATTACGTCGATTAAAAATAAATTAATGTTTGATTATTAGGTAGGAAATAAGAAAAAAAATAAATAGAAACCACTCAAAAATTTATCATACTAATAAAGATAAACTAACATTTTTGAATCTCTTAAACAAATTATAAAACTCTAAGTGTACTTGATTAAGAAGTTCAACGTCGTCTAAAAAAATATTATCACTGCATTGTCGAGATAAGTCGTTAATATTAATCAAAAAACTACTCCCGTCATATAATTCTAAAATTACAACACAGACATTGTGTTACCACTACATTTCACGAAATGATAAATGATTGTAATGCTAAGGACCCCTTCTAGAAATAACTCGTGAGCTTATAAATAAAAAACGTATACTTTGTCGTCGATGAAAAATTATAAACGGTCACGTGAATCACTTAACAGCATCTCATCACGCCTGCACTAGGGGAAAACGAGGACATACAAAAACGTATTTGCGTTCACAAATCATTTCCGGATTACGATTACACGCAAGAATGGTATACTAAGAATGAGACAGGTACGTCTTAGATACTTATACCTATTTTGAGAAAAAAACAATCGCTTGAGATTAATGTGAGAACTATATTTTCGTCAGCTATAATTATCTTGTATAGAATACTTTCTAAAAAAAATTGTCTTTGAAGATAGTAAAAAAATTGTCTTCTAAATTTTGTACGATTTTTACAAATTTCATTTATATACAGCAATTAAAATATTAAACCTTATTAAATAATTAATAATATAAAACCTGCAATAGCTCACTGTAGATTATCAATTATAATAAATTTTTCATTTCTAAATAAAAAATTCTCTTTTATAAACCATTCATACGTTTCGAATCCCAGTTAGTCTTCTTCAATGAACAAATTTAAAAAACATAAAAATACCATACTATGAATACAAGTCTTTTTGTTGGAGTGCATTTCCCTTATCATTTCAATTGATCACCAATTAATAATATTTATAGATATAATATATAAAATTATACATGAGCAAAATGTTAACTAGAACAATTTTTATATCTTTTGTTAAATCAAGTGAATTGAATTCGTTAAATTATTTTATTTATTTCATTAATATAATTATTATTTAATGTTGTAATCATTTTTATTATTATTCTCTTTTGGTTTAATGTCTCAGCATTAGTCGTAACAATTGGCACTTAATTAATATTTTAATTGTTGTGTATCAATAAATGACAAAATAATTTTAGTTTAACATATTTTTAACATACAATTTTTTGAACATTTTATAATTACCAAAAATGACAGTATATCAAGACTTTTGTGTTAATTGTGTATTGCTCCCATATTTTTTTAAATAATTTGTGTGTTTTATCCGCTAAAAAAGAGTCAAACTGGGGCTCAAACGTATGGAATTTTTTTTAAACCTAATCCAGTTTTTCTTTTTAATAACTGTAGGGATGCCAGTTAAAATCTGTTTTCTTTATAATTATATTTAATCATAATATAAATAATATAATTAAGTATATATAATAAATACAATAATAGACTCAATTTATTATCAAGTTACTATTACCATCTATAGCGAATTTTCGAAGTTAGTAATGATGTTCAATTATTAATCAAAATTCAATTAGCAATAATATTTATTTATGTGTCCAACAATTTCTAATGACCTTATTTTGATATACGATTTGCAAATTGCAATTATCTTTCAACTTGACACATTTGAGCTGTAATGATGATCTGCGAGCCGTACCTTATTTCTTTATGTAATTATATTTAAATTGACCATAAAATTAATGTTAGTGTTGTATAATTAATTTTCTTCAAATGCAATAAATTATTGCATAAAAATTGTAAGCCGTTAACTTGGAAACTATATATTTATGTTGAGTTTTCTAATTAGTAAAAAATATGAATCTGATGTAAACGGAATTATGTATTTAATAATAAAGATAACGTAATGATATTATTATTATTATTGTATGAGATTGCCTATTGAATGAATTCTAACACTACTATAGCGAATCAAGAGTGGGACAGTACTCGCAAAATAATAAATCAGAAAATTGCGGTAGGTAAATATGTTGAACATAATTCACAATACATGCTATTATTCATTTATAATTTTCAGCTTATGTCAAATGCCATACCCACTTTCTAAACCCATAAAATTACTATTTGCAAATATGATTATATTAAATAACGATGTATCATAAATTATAAAACCGCAGAAATCGAGTTACGAAGCATAATATGTTCGACCATAAATCCTAACAGCAGAGTACATGAACCATTGTGCAAGAATGGATAAAATTTTAATCTTGAGTACTGATATAAAGGAAATACTATGTTCTGTATGTACAATTGACATTTGGAATCCAATTTCATCTTACAAATCTTTGTTAGAAAGTTAATGTGATAGTTGTGATTTTTGGTTGCAACCGTTTAATGTAGTCCTAGTAATATATTGTACAAATTACAATTATTACTAATGATTTATTAAAGTATATTATTTTTTTTAAATATAATTCATTATATAAGTGGGTGTTATAATGTAGTTCATTAAAAGATTGCTGTGATTTTGCGATGAATTACTAAATTTAGTATAAATCCACATTGTCACTTTGACACATCTTTTGGATATTCTATATTAATAAATGACTATTAACAAATAGATTTTAAAGTAACTTCTGTATTGTTCAAGACTTACGTTCATGAGCCTGTGATATTTTATGTCAGCAGTCAGATTAGATTGAAAAGCCCTGATGTACATCACGATACTTTTAATACGTTCGCGCAATAGTATTAAACCATAAAACAAGTCAACGACAAAGAATCAATAGTAATCGATCAATAAATAATTGAGGACAATTCAGCGGAGCATGACAATACGCTCTTCGGCCATTAAATGTTCTATCATACCGCTATCATTCATTGCGGCCAATATCGGGCAAAACATTTCAACGTCCTGAGTTCTGATACAAACGAAGTGACTGATCGTCGAATACACGATGGCAATAAATATACATATATTTGAAATAACAATCGTTTCCTGACCCCAGCATTTGTTTTGAATATTGGTTGGTTCGGTGCTATGATTAGGAAACAAGAGATATCTAAAAAAAATTATGTAAAAGAATTCGAAATGCTAAAGTTTTCTGTCAAGAATCGAGTCCTATGAATGAATTAAAAGGGACATCTAAAATATTACCCATGATCATATTCATGTCAAATTCAATATTTCTTGAGTTCTATATTCTCCAGAGAGGCAAAATAAAATTTTATGTATTTCCAAAGTAAACTCGAGATACA
>NW_020536999.1:34231737-34262322 GCF_003426905.1 Ctenocephalides felis | reverse complement strand
CTCCAAGACCATCGAGAATTTTTAAGCTCGGAAAGAAAATATCAGTTGTTGGTTTAAAAGACATAATGAAATGTGAATTATTACTTCATCAGATAGATACGTTGTGGTTTATTTATTGATTTATATTTTATGTCGTTTTTGCTTAAATAGTAACTGAAGAATCAATTGCTATGTTGTAATAATATAGCACCGATGGAAAAGATTTTATAAGAAATACAAATATAAACTAGTTGGTATTGGTATTTTGCCTTGGGGCAAGTTACATGAACTTCCCGATATGTGTGAATAATCGACTTAATCCTTAAAAAAAATCCTAAAAATCGTAGATTTTTTTTTTTAAAACTATTACAAGGAAATGGCCCGGCCGATCTTTACGAAGAACTAATCAGCACGATTTCTAACCAATATCTATCAAACGGTTTTTGAATTTAAAAAATCAATTTAGAATTGCGAACTAAAACGTGGACGATTAAATTTTCACTTTATTGCGATTTACAAAGAAACGGCCCAGCTGATCGTCGCACATAACTCTAAAACCTTAGTCGTCATCGAGATTCATCGAATGGCTTTTAAATTTTCAAAATCGGTCCCTCCGTTTTTGAGAAAACGTTGATTTACGGCAAAAAATCTGTTCACACACACGCTCACACACACATATTTATTCCAAATTTGGTCTCAATCGATTCAGAATGGCTTGAAACGACGAGAAAACATAAAATTAGCAAATCGGATTTTTTGATAAAAACATAAACTTCTCCTTTGGGAAGTTAATAAAATTATTTTGAAATTAAAAAAAGTTAATTAACGTAATCATGTACATCTGTGAATTAAAAAATTCTAATAATTTCAGCATTTTTAATTAAACATGTTTAGTCTAAATAAAAAGTTCGGTCATATATCAATTTTTTTTGACAATTTACATTAACATAAAATTCAGTTATAATCATAATTTACTTTGCTCAGATAAAATAGTCAACATTTTCAGTGTTTTTATTATTTTATTAATAAATACCAAAATATTGTCAGAAATTGATATTTTTGTTAATTTTGTTAAAATTCATTGGTTTCATTATTTCAATTACACAATTAATATATGTTAGCAAAAAGAAATAATATCAACAAATAGTTGTAATTCAAATTAAAATGAAATCATATTCAATATAAGTTTTAAAAAAAGTAGTATTGGGGTACGTATCTTCAGATTTCAAATATTTCATACTTGTATTCAAAATTGAACTTCAAATTTGTTTTAAAGATTCCCATATAAAATATAGTATGTGGCATTCAATGCTCATAAGTTTTTAAAACATATTATTAGAGCATTTAGAATTCTGTTTTATTTCAAACGTAGCATTTAATTATGTTGGTTCTGTTGACATCATTGCATTAATTTTTATTTAATAATATTGAAATGTAATTTATCCCTTTTAATAAAATTTGTTATAGAAGTTTTATTATATACGACCAAGTTTAATTATTAAATCATACATGTGAAATATGCTTGTCATTGGGAATTGGCAGGGCTGACACGTGTTTCGCAAATTGTACAATAATTAAAATAACTGAATAATTTACGTTTTGTACAGCTGATGACAATCAAACGTTTATTTTGGACTATGGTATAATAACACTGAATTATGCACAAATAAACGCCACTCGAATTTTCAGTTGGACATTATAAATGAAAATTTAGACACTTTACGAGTTGTATTTGAAACTGGAATCTTTTGCATTATTTAAAAGTAATTGTTAATGAATATACTAACGTTTTCCACAATAATGGAGTATAATTCCTAGTATTTTTGTTGCTACTGAAAGTATTACAATTTTTGCTAAAAAACACGTTCAAATAATGAGTAATATATCCAAATATGCTAAGCATATATAAATATAGTCATTATTAAAAAAAATTTAACTTGATTGCAGTATAACTATAGTATAATTTTTGCATTATTTTAACATGTTGTCAGGTAGACAGATAGACAGTTAAATAGGCAAACAAGTCGACAGGTTAACAGATAGAACGGTAAACTAATAGACTAGTTTAGAAGGCTAGACAGGTTGTCGGGTAAAAAGTTGAATAAGTATGGTTAATCAGGTGAACATATTATAACATAGATAGACAGGTTAACAGGCAAAAAAGCAAACAGATAAATATAAATATAATAATTTTATTTGAACAGCGATCAAAACCCATAAGGTTCTATGAGCTGTTGTGATTAAGATCTTACAAACTACGTTTGTTTCATTACATATGGCAACCCAAACAGTTTCACATCTCTGTATGATAAATTTTTATTACCATCTCTGTAATAGGGCAAGTATGGTGCAACAATGCCGAGTGAGGGCTATTTTCACTTGGAAACATATTGCTATCTATATTTCCAAGTAAAAATCGTTGTCAATGTTGCCTGACAACAGGCTGCTCGAAGTGGGTATCGAACCCGGGACCTCTGAAACAAGTCCCATCGCTCTTAACCGCTTACCTACGGGCGAGCCCAAACAGATAAATATGTAGGTAATCAGGTAAATAGGTAGAATAGATACACAGGTAGACAAATAGACAAAGTGGTAGATTAATAGACTTATAGACAGGTTGATATGTAGACAGGTAGACAGGTAGGCAGGTAGAAAAATGTGGGGTTGAAAAGCTAGATAAGTAACGACATAGCCAAGTATACAGGTAAACATAAAAATTTACCATATTTATATTATATTCATTTTACTAATAAACAATAGAACATATTATCATCTATTATTCAGAAATCTGTAATTTCATTAAACAGTTACAGTGAATACATGTAAAATAGATGAGATAACTTATAATTCTGTATGATACAACTGTATAAAATAATTAAATAATCAATACTTGTTCTGATTCGCAAATAGCTAATTTACTGAACTCAAATCGGAAACACTAATTTTTTTTTACATTTAACTTTGTGACAAAAAATTTAAACTTTTTTATACAATAAATTATGTAAATTGTACTCAGTAACAATATACTGTACAAAGCTTTGGCCAGGCATAAAAAATATAGTGTTACTTTCAACAAAGTCTATAGGCAGAAGACAAAAACGGATCTCATCATTGAAAGTTACAACAAGAGCCTAAGAAGTAAACAAAATCACTGACATAACAAAGTTATAAATTCCTTGAAAAAGTTTTGTCTAGACTGTCCATTCATTGATCAAAACAATAGAAATAACTTTTTCATCGAATGAATATGCAATAAAGTTGGTCTTCATTGATTGGGTATAGTTTCAAAATTATTTATAAGGCATCGAAAAATATTTTCATGAAAGTTACACAATTGTGATCAAGCAGTCATCAGTCTGTTTATGTTAATTAATTTTAATAATCAATAATTAATAATTAATATTTTCCTTATTATGGCATGACCTCTATATTGTTCATATTTTGATCAAGTCAAATGTAAAACTACTTCAAACTCTGCAATTCCATGGTTTTGTATGTTGATAACTCATCAACCTTTCACAATATAATTGATTGATTACATCAGTATAAAACAATTTGCATGACAGTATAATCCTCGTAATTTATTCATAAACAGTTCCACAATGTTCGCTCACAAACTGTCTGAAATTCTATATCCAAATGAAGCAATATGTTTGTAATTTGTAGAAATTTAAATAAACACCATTTATTATATTAATCCTATTTCGTTTTCCACGTTTGTTCAAAACGTGTTTGAGCAAACTCCATAGATGATCTCGTCCATTTCAATTACACGCGGAGCAAATAAATGGTCGAAAATCTTTTGTCAATTCTGTAAATCGGAATCTGCGTCTACACGTCTAGACTGTCTGCGGGGCGAATGCGTGTGTTTGCCTAAAACTGAAGTAAATGTAGGTATAGGGGAGATCGTGGACATAGGTAGAGTTTAGGTTCTAGGTCCTGTTCTAATTTTATCAAATTGATTAGAGGTCCCAAGTTCTATACCCGCCCCGGGCAGCCTGATGCCAAGCAATTGATTTAATAGAAATTTTGTCAACAATATGTTTCTAAGTTGAAATAGCCCTTACATAGCATTGCTGCATCAATAAAACATGCATCACTATAATAGAGATTGTAATAACAAAATTTATCACATAGGGATAGGACAGCTGTTTGGATTGCGAGTTAATTCAAATCATTGGTGCAGCTAAGGACACTGCAGTTTTACTAACTACACACCATAACTCTTCAAATATTATATATATGTACAGTGGTGTTGTCGAGCCGGAACGCGCCTGAACGCGCCTGAACGTCGTTCCGGCAAATCATTTTTGAGCCGGAACGCGTTCCGGCAAGAAAAAATCTAAAAACATCGCTACATACAGAAAATGATTTAATAAGTAAATTTTATAAGTTATTATTCAACTAATTTTTATTAAATGTTATTATTGTAATAAACATACATATATGTGCACAAAATGAGTTTTGTAATAATTGTTGTTTTTTTCCTTTTTGAACGGAACTGGAAAAACATGAAAACCGGTTTTTAAATTTTAGCGTTCCGGCAAAATAATATTAGCACAAAACCACTGGTTTATCAAAGTCGTTTTTAATTTAGTAACAAATTGAGGTGTATGAACTTCTTATAGAAAAAATAATATTTATAAATTAAATCTTACATTCATTCGCATTTCTTATACGCTAACATCTACATCATAGGTTCCTATTCATGTATTTTTATAGCCTTACGTGTGCCTATACGTTGCATTCTATACTACACGCCCTACATCTGTACCATACGCTATATTTCCTCAAATCCCTACATTGTATACCGAATACACCTAACCTATATCTACTATATATCCTATTACCTATAATTTCCCTTACACGCTACAATAACCGAGATTCGAACCCGAGTCTGCCGCGTGGTACGCGACGACCTTATCCACTACACCACCGTAACGCTACAATCAACCGTCTTTTTTCGCGTGTAGTCGCGCCACCTTAGTATTAATTACCTAATTAATTAGAAAATGACCCGCGGAAACAACAGTGCGTCCCATATTATATTATTAGTGGGGGTATCCGATAGGGTAGTGGTTAAGGTGCGCGACTTCCACGCGGAGGTCCCGGGTTCAATTCCCGGTACAGACAATAGGTAGGTAGAGATAATACATAGAGCGTAAGGTAAACCTATATAATATAGGTGAATATATAAATTAGACAGTAGTATTTATAAGAAGTAAAAGGTCTGTAGGTATATAATAAGTTAATGACGGTATAGATATCTCACGGTATGATAGATAATAGATATCTATATATGATATACAATAATATAGTATAGTATGATAGGTAATAGGTTATCTATCATATTATTAATAGAATATATAAATTAGACAGTAGTATTTATAAGAAGTAAAAGGTATGTAGGGTATATAATAAGTTAATGACGGTATAGGTATCTCACGGTATGATAGATAATAGATATCTATATATGATATACAATAATATAGTATAGTATGATAGGTAATAGGTTATCTATCATATTATTAATAGAATATATAAATTAGACAGTAGTATTTATAAGAAGTAAATGGTATGTAGGGTATATAATAAGTTAATGACGGTATAGGTATCTCACGGTATGATAGATAATAGATATCTATATATGATATACAATAATATAGTATAGTATGATAGGTAATAGGTTATCTATCATATTATTAATAGAATATATAAATTAGACAGTAGTATTTATAAGAAGTAAAAGGTATGTAGGGTATATAATAAGTTAATGACGGTATAGATATCTCACGGTATGATAGATAATAGATATTTATCGATGATATACAATAATATAATATAGTATGATAGGTAATAGGTTATCTATCATATTATTAGGTTAAGTCTTATAAAGTATTGTAATAAATCTTAAGTACTTTTGTATCATAATAAATACCTGTAGGTATTAATGAATACAAATAATACCAGAATAAATATGATTAATGTCATTGAAGAATATAAATTATGTACTCAATGATTCCCTTATACTTGTACAATTTAATGTTTAGACTAGCTGTGTATAATAGAGTTAATTATATAAGAAGTCAATATATTAGATTTGTGAGTTCTTATCGAAATATATCAAATTTTTTGAACCGGTTTATGAACCGGATTTTGAATTTTAGCGTTCCGGCAAAAAAAATATTAGCACAACACCACTGTATATGTATATATATATATATATATATATATATAAACAAATTATTGATTCATTTTCATTCATATTTTGACAAATGATTCATATTTTGACAAATATTAACGCCACCATTTTGATCCTAAAGATAGCTGTTCTTCAATGTTGATTTTCAAGCCAATTTTCTGAATGAAAAAAAGTATCTTTTATTACATTTTAAAAATATTATATTATATTTTAAATACTTAATAATAGCAATATTATGTACTGATACATAGATACCTTCTAAAAGTCAGTATAATGAAAATATTGTATTTAGAATATTATTGTCAATTATTGTTCTAACGTTCAGAACGGTGTGGAAAATTTAATTTCTACCATTTTTAATCTAGTACTAATCAAAATAACGAGTTTTAATTAATTATTATCATTGATAGATCTAATCAAATAATCATTGAACATATGACAATTAATGCTCATGAAACTAATTCCTGGTGAGCATCAAAACTTTGCTGCTAAAATGTTTGATTTACATGAAGTGCAGTAAGTTTGGTAAACTAGTAATATTAGAAAGTAGATATCAACCGACATTTAATAGGATATACAAGAATTTCTTGTTTCAGAATACTATTTGGTATAACTTTTTACATATTATTGTTCTCGGCTCAATCTTGATATAGAATGGTCATCCCACCAAGATGATCATCAACGAAAAATACTCATTGCTATAATACTAAAAGTATATATCTTTTTAATATAAATTAAATATTAGCATAGACAATTTCTACTTAATACTGGATGTAACATATTTATATAAGCAGTTTATGCAATAACTTAAAAACTATAATTTAAACTTTGCTTATGTTCTGAATTCTACGTGTTCTTCTTCAAGCATTGCAAAATAATTTCGTGAAAAAATTTTAGCTATATGACTATGACATCAGTCATTGCCTCCATGGTTATGTCAATCATTCTGCCTGACATTTACTTAAGCATCTAGAATATGCTATATGTTAAAACGCAACATGATAAAAATTTAACGAAGTTGCAAAATGCAGTAGATAAGTGTTAATCTTTTTAATATGACCTCCATATTTTTTTGTTGCTAGCTTGCTTGGAATTTGAATTCATTACTTTGAAATATGTCTTTTATAATTATATACTTTAAACTTGATAAGGTGACATAAATTATGAGGAATATTTGCGATTAGCGTTAGTTGATAGTGCTATATAGTTGACACATCAGTGTGTATGTAATCTTTATTAGTTATTGACTTGGTAAATTCTGAAATATCTAGAAACTTAGTATACGTTGTTATACAGAAAATCTTATTAACAGAAAAAATGTTAATGGGTGGTTATTTTGAAGCATATGGGGGGTTCTAAGAATTTTTATGGTGCATTGCTTACCCCCGGCTTTCTCTATACCGGATTCGCGCCGCGGGACAAGACGCCACAATGGGAATTAATATTTGCGTGCAGACTCAGAATTAATACCTAAGCGATCCAACGTTTACCCTGCCGAAAATTTTTCTTCGACACGATCTCCTTGGCGAATGTGAGGGTGTTTGTTACCCACATACGAATTCCCTTCAAAACGTCGAGGGCATTCGAGGCAAGCAGACTGTGTATAATTTAATCACTTTGAGCAAGGGTATCACTTGCAAAAGTTGGCTTAAATTAATAAGATAAATCTGCATGGTATTTTGAATTAGTAAATACTCCGGGTAACGGAATTTTGGACGATTTGAAATATATTCTTTACAGAGCTTATTTGCTTTTAATAGCAATTCGTTTTTCCTAATAGAGTACTTACTGTCTTATAGACATTTATGATAAATGTATAATTCACACACACATAATATATATATATATATATATATATATATATATGAGTGAGTTCTTGAGGGCGATACATCAAACAAAGAAAAGCCAACGATTTATAAAATAATCTTTATTTCCAAACGTTTCGACATTCAATTTAATGTCATCATCAATGGATCTAAAAACAGTATGAAAATTAGTATATCTAGGTAATTATAATATATGTGGATTGGTAAAGTAACTATACAATAAGAGAAAAATTAACAAACAGCAACACTTAACAACAAACCAAATATAAAAGATAGGAAAGGTAGTAGAGATTAGAATTAAATAAATAATTAAAAAATATAGGCAAAAATATCTAAGTACACTCATATAAACCTACGCATATATACATATATATACATACACATATACACACATATATATATACATATATATATACACATATACACATATATATATATACATATATATATATATATATATACATACATGCATATATACATATACAGATACAACAATATATACCTATATATGTACACATATACATGTACGACTATACATATATAAATATACGTATATACATATATGCAACGTGCATGCATATTCACAACGACGTACATGTACATGTATGAAACATACATATACTCATACCTATCTATGTAACTATAGCTATACACGTATACACATACATATACGCATAAACATGTATATATACATATATACACACACACATAAGGCGCGTGAACCTAACTAAGGTTACCCCTAGAGGTCAACGGGCAGCCTTCTGCGAGATCGATGAGGCTAGTGCTATGAAGGCCCTCGAAAAGGCCCGCATCAAGATCGGATGGGTGAATTGTCGCATTCGATTAGTGGCAAGAGTACCTCGGTGCTTCAAATGTCTCGGATTTGGACACCAGTCTCGCTACTGTAAAGGACCAGATCGGAGCAAATGCTGCTATAAGTGCGGTGGCGAGAACCACAAATCAGCAGACTGCACGGAACAACCAAAATGCTTTCTGTGCACTTCAAATGGAAAAGACAAAGATAGCGTGTGCCATATCTCCGGTTCGGGTGCATGTAATGTATACAGAGCCGCCCTAGCGGAAGCGACGAAAGCGCAGAAATGACACGAATACTTCAAGGAAACTTGAATAGATGTTCGCTTGCGCAGAACCTACTTTACCAGCGCGTAGCTGAGGACAAAATTGACGTCTGCATAATCAGCGAACAATACCAGAGCGCCCTTGTTAAATCATGGTACGTGGATAAGACGAGTACAGCAGCTATCTGGTTAGTGACTCGGAAGATTACTCCCGTAGATACCGGATCTGGGGATGGTTATGTCTGGATAAAAACCCCTGAAATGTATATCATGAGCGTATATTTATCTCCCAACGAAGGAATCAGCGTGTTCCGCCAGAAGCTGACCAGCATCGAGAACACCATCTGTGGATTTAATGGCGAAGTCTTAATAGCTGGAGACTTCAATGCTAAGTCTGTGGAATGGGGCGCAGATTTCTCAGACACCAGGGGAAACGAAGTTGCGGACATGGCAGCGAGGCTCGATCTTACAGTCCTAAATACTGGAGTGACGTCGACATTTAGAAGACCTGGTTATCAAGAGTCAATTCTCGATATTACTCTGGCGACTCCAAAAACTGCCAGTAGAATCCAGGACTGGAAGGTCTCCGAGGAATACACTGGGAGTGATCATCAATCCATCATCTACTGGATAGAAGAGACTACCCACCACGTACACCGAGATTACGAAAGATGCAGCTGGAATACCAGGAAGTTGGACATTGATGCTCTACGAGAATCCCTCACGCGGGGGTGGGTGACACTCGAATCACATCCGTTCCCAACTAACAGCAGCGAGACGGAAAACATTGTAACAAAAACGATGAAGATTATAACTGCAGCATGCAATGCTTCTATGCCACGTCGTAAAACACAGGACTTGCGCCGGCCAGCATATTGGTGGACATGCGAAATCGCAGAGCTGAGGAAAAAATGTCACCAACTCCGACGACGAGCAACAAGAGCTGCTAAGCACTCCCCAGCTCAGACCTACTACTCCAATGAGTACAAGGCGGCCAAGAAGGAGCTCAACAGAGCCATCAAGTCCAGTAAAGGCAAGCTGTGGGCAGAAATTTGCAACGACCTCAATAACGATGTCTGGGGCAAAGCCTACCATATAGTCGCAAAAGGATTGGGTAGAACCTTACCAGAGCCGCCAAAAAGCCCGGCTATGATGAACCAGATTGTTACTGAGCTCTTCCCAAACCACCCAGCGCGGAAGAAGAGTCGCTACAAGAACACCACCAATGTGTTGCAGTTCACTGTTTCGGAACTGCAAACCGCAGCAAAAACCCTGAAACTAGGGAAAGCATCCGGCCCTGACGGTATTCCAACACAAGTGATTAAGCTCATTGCACAGGAATTTCCTAACATCCTGTTGAATGTTTACAATGCATGCCTTGTGACCGGAACGTTCCCTTCTGTCTGGAAACGACAAAGACTCGTCCTTCTCGACAAAGGAAAGGGACCTCCGATAACAGCTTCATCATACAGACCACTGTGTATGCTGGATATAACTGGGAAGCTGCTTGAAAAACTTATCAAAGCCAGACTTCGAAAAGATGTTGAATCCTCCGGAGGTTTCTCCTCAAGCCAGTACGGCTTCCGGAAAGGGCGATCTACCATCGATGCAATCAAAGAAGTTGTAGAAACCGCAACAAAGTCGTGGGCTGGCAGCCTAAAGTCTAGGAAAGTTTGTATACTTCTCACGTTGGACGTGAAGAATGCTTTCAACAGCGCATCGTGGAAGGATATACTGGAGGCGCTGGAGAAGAGATTCCGGGTGAAAGATGACATCTTGACAATGGTGGACAGCTACCTGGACGATCGAGTACTCATCGTTGAAACCACTGAGGGAACAGTGAGCCGCAAGATAACAGCTGGTGCACCACAGGGTTCGGTTATGGGACCTGATCTGTGGAACGCTGACTATGACGAGCTGTTCGAAATTCCCTTACCCCCGCAGGTGCATCTCACAGGGTTTGCGGATGATGTCGCAGCTACTATTGTGGCAGACAGCGTTGAAGAGGCCGAGGTACTGGTCGATTTCACCATCGAAGCCGTCGCGGCCTGGTTGGACCAGCACCATCTGAAGCTAGCCAAAGAGAAAACAGAGATGGTAGTCCTAACACGCCAAAAATGGTTCCCAGAACCGTTTAGTACAATCATCGACGGGCTAACACTGACGTCTACAAAGTCAGTCCGCTATTTGGGCGTTCAGTTAGATGCAAAGCTGACATTCCGTGAACACTTGGAACGCACGTGTACAAGGGCTAGCAAGACTGTGTCTAGTCTATCGAGAATCATGGCCAATACTATCGGCCCACGTGCCAAAAAGAGAAGAGCTCTCCTGGAGGTGGTTCACTCAGTTCTGCTTTACGGAGCGGAAATCTGGGCGCATACATTACAACAGAAGACGTATCGTAAGAAACTGGCAGCAGTGCAGCGGCGAGGAGCACTTAGAGTGGCTTGTGCCTATCGCACAGTTTCCGAAGACGCAGTGCTTGTTATAGCTGGAGCTCCGCCTATAGACCTTTTGGCGAATGAAAGGGCCAGGTTGTATAACCTCAAAAAAAGAGGCCTCAATGCCAGCGAAGCGAAGGCAATGGTGAGAAAGGACACCCTGAAGGAATGGAAAGCAAGGTGGCAGGCGTCTGATCGTGGTAGATGGACAGCACGCCTGATCCCTAATATCGAGGCCTGGCTCGACAGGAAGCATGGCGAAACAGACTTCTTTCTAACTCAGATGATGACGGGTCATGGCTCGTTCAATGCATATCTATTCAGGTTCGGTTTGCACACATCACCGACGTGCAAATACTGTCCGGAAAAAGCCGACGATGCTGAGCACACCTTTTTTAAGTGCACGCGCTGGAAGAACTTCAGGGCCGACACCGAATTGTCCCTGGGAAGGACCCTTAATCCCCAGGACATTGTAAATACTATGCTGCAAAGCAAGGAAAACTGGGCCGAGGTAGCAGCTTATGCACGGCGCCTCTTGACAGCAAAAATCGCCGAGAGGGACCAATAAACTTAGGAGCTAACGTCACGTGACGCAACACGGACTGGGTTGAAGAAATGCTAACGCGGTTCCGACCCAGTCTTCCTCGTGATCATATGCGGGGGAATGAGGAGAGGAGGTTTTTTAGTGGGTGGAAATCCCACACTACCGTCCATCACCTTTTAAACACACGGTGTCTTTGAAAGATTTTTCCTTCTCTTTAAAAAAAAAAAAAAAAAAAAATATACACACACACATATATACACATATATATATACATGCATATATACATATACATATACATACATATATATATATATATATATATATATATATATATTCATAAATATATATAATATACATACATTTTGTCCGACGTTAATATAATACCAATTTCAATATTTAAAAACTATACCCTGCTTCTGATTCTTTTCACTTCTTTCATCACTTAATTTACTCTTAACTTCTTTCATCATTTAGAATATTCTTTCAATAAAGTAAAATTATTTTTATCAAACTATTTTGATTAAAAAAAAAGACTTATCGTGAAGTCAAAAGTTTGATTTGAAAATGATAGAATAAAACATTATATTACTGTTTATTAAAATAAACTATTCATATAATATTCCATAATAAAAGATACTAGTACCAAAATATTTCGGTAAATTTCCATCACCATACATGAACAGCAGGTAAATCTCTTCTCATAACAATATCTGCCGTGATATGTGTATCTACTGTTTGCACCACATTATATTCATATTTTTTTACATTATGAAATTCTGAAGTTGTTTGTTCGCCGTCTTTGCAATATATTAGCATCACATTTAGTGTTATAAACAGAGGCAGTATTATCTTTTGAGAGTATGTTTTGCGTTTTGCGATATCTATCAAGTTTAACGGCGGCACTTAATATCTCCATGCCGAGCCCGGTGGAATGAACATTTTATAATTCATGTTGGAGTAAACTTGGAAAATTATATTACAGTGAAATTATTAACTACATACCTGTTGTATACTACGGTACGGGATATGCATATGCTGTATGCTTATACATTGCTTTGATAATAGAGTATTTATTTATTGTGATGGAATTATAAATAATTCTCAAATATTGAAAACAGCACGAGATCATAATAATCCGATTAGGTAAAATATAAATGTTTATGTACATATTGTAAGATTGTAGTTTAAATTTGTTTGGTTTCAGGAAATAGTACCTAATACCTAAAAATGTTTAAATTACTATTTAAATGCAACTTTTATTTTCTTATTAAATTTATTTTGCAATCTGCCACACAATATATATATATATATATATATATATATATATATTTTTAAATAGTCTTGAATTTGATGTTGATATATATGTTTAATTTGAGTTTAATAATCGGGCGTAACATCAATAAAAATAGTATGAGTTTTTTTTTTAAATTTATTTATTTAAAATCCATACGTTTCGGCTAGCATCTTAGCCATCATTCAGTGGTAATCAAGTTAACTATAAAATTGAAACTAAATAAATTATATGAAAGGAAATTTTGTGGAAAAACAATAATAATAATAATAGTAATAAAACACTTACAATTTTGTATCCTAATATAGCATATGAAACCATTATTAATCCATGGTATGAGTATGTGCACATTGATAAGATATATATTTTTTAACACAAACATCACAAATGGTAAAACACACTAATAATCATGATAACTTAACAAGTTGTCGAAACTATGTATTTACTCTTTGGAGTTTAGGATAGAAATGTCACATTTTTCTCAAAGCAGTTTTTAGCATGTGTTGATATTTTTTGGAAAATTTAAAAGGCGATGGGATTTTGTTATTTTTTAAGGAATTTTGACACGCTATTAAGAAACCACGTGTTCGTTTCGATAAGGGCCGTATTGTCATTGCGTTTATTTATGACTCTGTCGTTATGTAATTGTAAAAACAACCCCTCAGCGAATCTTCTTTTAATTGTATTCTCTTCAAAATGTAAAATTTTAGGGTTAAAAAAATCGATATTATGATTTAAATTTTTAATATGCTCAGTTAACATTGTTTTAAATTGCTTAGGATTTTTTGAATTATTTTTGTGTTGATTAAGGCGTTTACTCAGGTTTTGGCTAGTTTCTCCAATATAAAAGAGTTCGCAATTAGAGCAATTAATTTGATATACTAAATTCCTGAGGCGGTCAAAATTAACAAATCTTTTATTACCGATATGTAGACGATATCATTACTTGTATTCCGGAAGAAGACATTAACATATTTACTGATAATTTTAACAATTTTAATAAAAAACTACAGTTTACCGTAGAATTAGAGACAATGAATTCGATTAGCTTTCTAGACATCAGACTCATACGTACAAATGACCACCGACTAATTACTAACTGGTACCAGAAACCAACTAGCTCCGGACGATACATAAATTACCACTCATACCACCCTCTTAAAATGAAAATTGCGACAATAATAAATTTAACAGACCACGCCATATTACTATCTGACAAAAACTTCTGGGACACGAACATTGACCTGGTTATAAACACACTGAAAAACAACTCATATCCTACGAACATAATCAACTCGGTCATAAATAACAGACGCAGTTACATTTTTAACAAACAAAAAGACCTCACAGACCATAAAAAACGCTTAGACTTAGAATCATATACTGGTGTCATTTGCCTACCGTACGTAAAAGATTTATATTTCTCGTGAAAAAAACTATTTCAACAATGTGGCATTCTGTTGGTATGTAATTGTGATGCAACCCTTAGTTCAATTTTTACACAAATGAAATCTAAGTTCAATTTTGACCGCCTCAGGAATTTAGTATATCAAATTAATTGCTCTAATTGCGAACTCTTTTATATTGGAGAAACTAGCCAAAACCTGAGTAAACGCCTTAATCAACACAAAAATAATTCAAAAAATCCTAAGCAATTTAAAACAATGTTAACTGAGCATATTAAAAATTTAAATCATAATATCGATTTTTTTAACCCTAAAATTTTACATTTTGAAGAGAATACAATTAAAAGAAGATTCGCTGAGGGGTTGTTTTTACAATTACATAACGACAGAGTCATAAATAAACGCAATGACAATACGGCCCTTATCGAAACGAACACGTGGTTTCTTAATAGCGTGTCAAAATTCCTTAAAAAATAACAAAATCCCATCGCCTTTTAAATTTTCCAAAAAATATCAACACATGCTAAAAACTGCTTTGAGAAAAATGTGACATTTCTATCCTAAACTCCAAAGAGTAAATACATAGTTTCGACAACTTGTTAAGTTATCATGATTATTAGTGTGTTTTACCATTTGTGATGTTTGTGTTAAAAAATATATATCTTATCAATGTGCACATACTCATACCATGGATTAATAATGGTTTCATATGCTATATTAGGATACAAAATTGTAAGTGTTTTATTACTATTATTATTATTATTGTTTTTCCACAAAATTTCCTTTCATATAATTTATTTAGTTTCAATTTTTATAGTTAACTTGATTACCACTGAATGATGGCTAAGATGCTAGCCGAAACGTATGGATTTTAAATAAATAAATTTTTAAAAAAAACTCATACTATTTTTATTGATGTTACGCCCGATTATTAAACTCAAATTAAACATATATATATATATATATATATATATGGCATATTACTGAATATGTGTATATATATATATATATATATATATATATATATGTATCAGCATTTCAGATGGAATATTTTTATGGTTGGTTTTTATTCATACGTTTCGAGTCTTTGACAAAAACATTTTCAAACGTATTTCAGTTTTTTATACTGATAATTGGGTGGATACCTAATATATATATATATATATATATATATATATATATATATATATATATATATAAATGAGACATGTTATTTAAGTTAATACATCAAATCAAAAATAAGTAATGAAATGAAATATGTATTAAGTACTAGTTTCATTGCTACATGAGTGCCATCGTTCAGCTAATTCATTGACTATATTACAGTAGCTGAAATAAAAATGAATAAATACAAGCATCCGAAACAGGCAAAAGATTTCCAATTATAAAAATTAATAAAATATGAATTATTAAATTAAAAATGATCAAGTTAAGGTATAGTAGAATCCAGGAGCCATAAAACTTTTTTCTAATTACTGTATTCTATACTGTTTTCATAAAAATATTATATTGTAACTGAAAGATAACCAATTATGTATCGAAATTACTAAGTACATTTTACACATATTTAAATTGAACACTTAATCTTTGTATGAGCAGGGTATATTTTTTGAATATTGGAATTTTTTGTTCCAATATAAGCATATGATATAAGGAAAGTATGTAATCATAAATTAAATGCCACTAATAAAACTTATTATAATCTGATGTCTACCGATATTAAATTCACCTCAGCGAAGTTTTATTTTCAAGACTATTTTTCAATGGTTTTGCATATTTTAAAGTGATATTTTATGTGAGAAATTGCGTTTATGCAGAATATTTCGAATAAAAATATTTCTCTTCTATTTGGTAATTGATATAGCTACCGAGAATATGACGCATATTGCATGTTAGGTTATTATTTCAAATAAAAAACATGTACATCGTATTTTGTAGCCTTTTACTTGATTCAGTTTACAATAGCATGGACAGAATATTTCATGACATATCAAATACCCAAAAATTTTCTTCACTTTTTTATTTGGGGTGTCTTATTAAAGTATGAAAGGAATTAAAAGTTTTTGTACTATAGAAATCTGTAATGTAGAAGTATACTATCAGAAATATTATGAAAAAGTTAATATTTTGTTGTCTGACTATATATATATATATATATATATATATATATATATATATATATATACACTTCAGTAAGGTTACAGGTTCAAGATATTTTCTCTCTGCATATTGCTATTATACTTACTATTTCAATTGAAAAGATGTATTTACTATTGAGTAGACTTTTACTTACTTCAGTTACAATGATATTTACATAATATTTCATAACAAACATAAAATACCTGAAAATTCTCCGAACTTTATTATTTAGAGTGCTTTATTTGATATATACCAAATTAGAAAATATCTTTTTTTAACAATTTATTATATGTAATAACGATTATTTAGAGAATTCTATAATATTATAATTATTTTATTATATTATACTTAAGTGACACGCATATTTTATCGATTTTGAAAAAAATTGAAGTGCTGAAAACTGCACAGTATATATTCCCTATAACGCGAACTGTAACGGTTATCTTAAAAATTCTTGAAATAGCTTATAGATTTAATATGAAAGCATTTTATCCCGAGAACCGCAAAGTCTTATGAAAAATCGTTGAAAAGTTACAACTAAATAATATTTCTCCTATACTATTTTATATACTACAATTCCCATTCTCATAATTCTTATTCGATTTAATTTCTTATATTTATCGTACAGCCTTACAGCCTTTTCTTAGATTACATTACATTACTAAATTGCAGCATTAATAGCGAAAAATTTGAATTGTAGGTATAGGCATACCTACAGTTACATACCTTAAATTTGAATTGTAGGTATAGACATATTGGTATCACTCTTTACGCTTATAAACTTCTATTGCCTATTTATAGCTTATAGTTCTAATATAATAGCATTTTACCTGAGAACAGCAAAGTCTTATGAAAAATCGTTCAAAAGATACAACTAAATAATATTTTTCATATACTAGTGTATATAGTACAATTCCCATTCCCATAATTCTTATTCGATTTATTAAGTTCCCGTAGGGCAAGTTATAGTAATCGCAAAAAAATCGAAAATGAAAATTTTTATATATCTTTACGTTTCAGAGGTTTCTGAATATTTTGGCATACCTTAGAAAAAATGGATGTATGTGTGTGTGTGTGTGTGTGTGTGTGTATGTGTGTGTGTATGTGTGTGTATGTATGTACGTGTGTGTATGTATGTGCGGATACAAATTTTCGTCGACGATTTCGGGAACACTGATCAACCGATTTGAATAATTCAAAAAACATTCGATTCGTACTGATAAGGAGACATGCTGATTAGTTTTTGGCGAAGGCAGGTCTAGCCGTTCCGAAGATACGGGGCAAAAAGTGCCGAAAACGGTAACTCAGGTTTTAAGAGAACGGAGCGTCCGATTTGAATAATTCAAAAAACATTTCACTTGTATTGACAAGATGAAGAATCGATAAAATTTTCATGAAGGTAGGTCTAGCGGTTTCGGAGATATGGAGGAAAAAGTAAAAAAATGAGCCATTTGGCGGTCAAAAATGATCATTAGACACATGCACATCAAATTATCAGATATTTTATAGAGATTTTAACAATAAGTATACATTTTGTTGACATTCCTATAGGTTTCGTACCAACGCTTATGCGTTAGACAGCGACGCGGCGCTTACGCGCTTTATATTTTGTCCCTATGCAGTTAAAGCAGTACGATTGCTTTGAAAAAAAGTTCAGATCTTCCACAATATGTCAAAATAAAGAAAAAAAAATTTTTCAAAAAAAAAAAATTAAAAAAAAAATTTTTTTTTAAAAAAATTTTTTTCAAAAAAAAGTAATTTTTTGTCCAATTTATAGTTTCTCAAAAATCTTATTTTTCCAAAGTATTTTTTTTTTCAAAAATGTTAATCGTTTTTAAAAAAATAATAATTTTTGGTACGGGAAGTTCCAGCAATTTGCCTTAAGGCACGATGCCTTAATTGCCTTAAGACAGAATTCCACTTACAGCTAGTTTCTTATATTTATCGTACAGCCTGACAGCTATATCATATCGCACGTAATTTTAGAATAGGAGAAAAAACTCACCGCCGCATATCTAAGCGCTTTGCGGCTGCCGGAAATATGCGGAATGGACTGTCGAGGTATTATATCCGGGTAACGTGAAGAGCAAACAAGGCGCTTTCCAACCCCAAATGAGGATTTATGCCTCGCTTCCGTTTTTCGTACAAATTGAAGTGGCGGAGGGAAACACGCTTTAATATTATGATAATTCGATATTTTTCTTCTGCAACCAAACATCCCCTCTCGTTTTCGATGACTGTATCAATATACGTTTTATATTTCTGAGAGGATTTCTTAATATTGTAATTGATGGCAAAGAAAAATTTAAACATGATACTTTTTGATATTATTCCCCTCTTGAACACTTTCATAAAAAATCGTATATACGTATATATATATATATATATATATATATATATATATATATAGGTGTGTGTATATACTAGCATAACCGGCCAAGCTTAGCTGCGGCTTTTAAAGTAATCCACCTGATTGAAATTTGAATCGGCTGGATAATCAACAGTTCAATACTACAATAATTAAATTAAAGTTTAAAAAAACAGCATATTGTAAAATTTATTTTAATAACCAGATGACATTTCTGCATGCAGTCGTGATATTAATTTTCACTTGAGAATATGGATTAAAAATATGTTTCTAATTGAAAATTATTTCGCTGCTTATTTCGGGCACCGTGGTTCGTCTTTACTACTATATACTACCTTGTACAGCTATTCTGTCAAAATTGGTCCAAACAACAATTTGAATTTATGTTAGTTGTGTTTATATACCCTTTATTTACATTCATATGATTGTGTTAAAAAATTGCGATTTCAATATTAATGCAATACAAAGACACTCCAATTATATTTATATGTATAGGAATATAGATACTAGGATTTGTCTGTTTTCAAAAACCGGTTTTTTGGTGAAAATTATGGAATTCGAAAACCGGTTTTTAGAAGAAAAAAAAGGTTTTCACCGTATATATGGAAAATGACAAATATAGCCAAATTTAAAAGATAGTTTCAAGCGTTTTGATTCTTGGAATCAATCATCATCATTTAAATCAGTGTGATTTCTTAAAGAAGTAACTTCCTCTACTAAAACTTCAAAAAAGAGTTTTGAGCCCTAGAAGCCACAAATAAAAGAAAAAAAAACTTATAATTAATATATCAGACTTTAAAAGCAATTAAGTCTAGCTTGGTCGCAAGTGAGAAAGTATTATCTATTTTGTATAATTTTGTGAGTAAATCGATAGTTATCTCAGTTTTTTAAAATCATATTTTATTAAACAAAAGAAAATAATTAGAATTTTTGAATTAATTAATGAAAATTGCTCGCAATAACTAACTTTTAAAACTAAAATTGATATTTACAAGTATATATATATATATATATATATATATATATATATATATCTTATATATAAAAATGGAGCTGTCTTTCAAATGTCCGAATAAAACTCGAAAACGGCTGAATGGATTTGGCCAGTCTTAGTCTTGAAAAATTCATGCCAATCCAGAGATTGTCCAAAAGGTGAGATAATATTTTAAATCCGCGTAGAAACTTTACATTTTTAATTTGAAAATTTTTGTAGAAGCGTAATTTAAATAAAACAATGGACGGTGGCTGACACGTGAAATGTCAAACGATTTTGACAGATGATGTTCAATTACATTTAATAGGATGTTTTACGTGAATATTACTTAATTATGATTAAATTGCGGTAAGTCTTTTTGTTTGTAGTTTTATTTATATATAGAAACGTTAGTAAACGGGCCGCAAGTGTTACTAGAAACTAAATATCAGCTATTTTGAAATGTTAATATGAAAATACAATTTTTGGCATATTTTTCTCAAACACGATGCTCTGATAGATCTCATTTGTACAATTATATACTCATTAGTATTTATAAAACATTTTCTAGGTTATATTATTTTCTATTTAAGTTATTTAAATTCAAAACCTAAATTTGGTGTCGATCAAGGGGACAATTTGCCGAAACTTTTCAAAAAGCAGGTTAAAGAAGAAATACCTAATTCATTTTCTGTCTCTCCTCGCAGAAATTTGAAAATTATGTATTAGCTCAGTAGTATTATTTAAAATTATACACAAAATCCTAAATCAAAAAAGAATCTGACAAACTTGAAACGTAATCAATATGTTGAAAGACCAAAAATGACTTGGATTGGATTACACCATGTTTTCTATAGAAAGTGTATAAAACTTCCACTTTGATTGTATTGATAAAATATAGACAAACTAATGGGGTTTATAGAATTCATACAACACATCTGTATACACTTAAAGTATTAATATTTTTGATTCTCTAGAAATTGTTTAGAATATACCTTACTTAGCAAAACAACGTTTGCCGGGTCAGCTAGTATATATATATATATATATATATATATATCTAATATTTTTTCTCTAAATTAATAAACGTTTTTTATTTAAAAATGTATTATTTTTATTCATTCGAAAACTTTCCTTTTACTATCATAAAAATATATATCCGTTATCATAAAATATAAATATATAATAACGAATGATTATTTTGAAAGTTGCATACTCCAGATAAACTATTATTTTTTTGTTCTACTAATTAAAATTAAAAGAATTTTACTTACTATCCATAAAACAGAAAATAAATTTAGTCACATTCTGCTTTAAATCGCACTAAATTTGCGAATAATTTTTTGTTATAGCAAAATATTCGGGCAAAAACCGATTTTCCGGTAACCTGATGGTTTTCTGGTAAAATTAAAATACGGAAACCGGTTTTCTGAAATGTCGGTTTTTGTATAAACCCTAATAGATATTGAATTTATTATGTATATTAACATAGATATTTAGTCACTAAAAGTAAGATAAGTTACTACTAATTACATGTTTCTTTCAAAACACACTTAGGAATTTTGGCATCTTGACTTGTGCATATTTAGCATTTTGTCGATTTTTGTTTTCGAGATCGATGAATAAAGTTTGTCTTTGAAAAATTAATTAAAGAATATTTTTAATTATATAATAATTTAGGTTTACTGTGCAAAGTTACTAGTTAGCAAACTAAGTCCAGAAGGGATCTATACAACTATTGGGATCTAAAGTGGCAGATAATAGTTTTTAATAATTATTATTAACCTTATTTTTTATTTTACACAAGCTACATTTTTATGTATATTTTTTTCTCAATCACACATACAATTTCCATTTCCATACGAAACTGTCCCGACTAGTTTGAATCAAGACATGCGTGCGAAATGCGATACTAAGGGTTGATTTCAAGTGCGCCCGGCCGTTTGATAGTTCCGTGTAACGTGAGATGACGCCCAAGTAACCGGATTCGCACACATCATGTATGTTTCCGGTTATGAGCCATGGTTTTCCGTTTGCTGGATACACTCGAACCCTCGAGCATTGTGTGCACACAAGATTTATTGCCAATTTTTGTGATGCACATCATGAGCGAATTGCATTTGCAATAAAACGTGAAATAGAAATTTTGTTTTAGTAGAAGTGATTTCAGATGAAATCGAATTTAGTTGATTGAATATCTGGCAGCTTTATATATATTGTGATATGTGTATCATACATTTACGATTAACATTAACACGTTAATCATCACGATAAAATTTTCACATATGCCTTGGTAAATTTATTAGATAATTTTGTTCAAAATGTATCAAGGAAACTTAATTTATGAAACAAACTTTTTTTCTCAGTTCCTGAAAAGACTATTTTTTATGTCACACATATATGACTAACATGGTCCTGTATTAAAACTTTTTTCTCGACAAACCAAGAAACTTCCAGATCAATTTGTCAGACATATAGATCTGATATGGCTCATGTAGAACTTTTTACCGTCAGACACATATGATTGGCTTAGCAATTAACATAGTAATTAAGATTTTGCTATCTATACATTTGCTGAAATCTACAACTGCTCTCCAAACAATATGTAGCAGACCAAATTTGAAAATTGAATAATTTAAATTTTATTATCAAGCTAAATAAATCTGTAATAATGAAATTAGAGCTATCTGAATTTATCAACCTTATTGTAATAGGGGCTTAAAACATTTTTTTCTCAGTTAATCAGTCAATTCTGAATCTAAACAATTTTATATAGAAAATAGTCTATCCATGATGAATAAATTAGTCATAGGATTCTATCACCATTATTGAATAAGGTGCTTTATACATATCTAGCAGCTTTATACATATTGTGATATGTGTTTCATACATTAACAGTTTAACAAGTTAATCATCACGATAAAGTTTTCCACATAGGTCATAGTAACTTCATTAGATAATTTAGTTGAAGATGTATCATGGAAACTTAATTTATGAAACTATTTTTTTTCCAATTTTTGAAAACACTATTTTCATGTCACACATATATGAATGGCAAGGCCCTGTAATAAAACTTTTATTTCGACAAACCAAAAAACTTTCAAATCACTTTGTTAAACATTTAGGTCAGGCACATATGAATGACTTAGCGATTATTGTGTTAAATAAGATTTTGCTGTCTTAGAAAAGGTATTCTAAAGTCTTTTATCTGCTCCCTCAACAATATATAACAGGTTAAATTTGAAAATCAGAATTTAAATTTTAAAATCAATATAAATAAATCTATAATAATTAATTAGAGCTATCGGATTGTGTAAACCTTATTGGAATGGGTGCTTACAACTTTTTTTCTCGGTCAATCAATCAATTGATTGAGAATTCTCAATCTAAATAAATATATATTAAATATTATCTATCTATGATAAATAAATAGAAGTCATCGGATTATATCATTTTTATTAAAAAGGGTGTTTAAAATAATTTAATTTTTTATAATGATTAAATTTTTAATCATTCTACATAGATGAGGCAATTTGATTCAAACTCACATTCAATTATTAACCAACCGTTAAAATTAAAACTATGTTGTACATAACGTCTTAAATTAGAAAATGTACCTATATCGGAAAGCTTTTGAAACCCGCTCTAGACAATCTGGCATTAGGTAGCAGCTATGTCCACTTTAACTTGAAAATATAGATTTAAAATTCATATACTTTCAATTGAAAATATGCCGATTATGGTCAATATCTCACACAAATCATCCTTGAATTCGGTTCGAGCTTAACTCAGCTCACTGAACCTGCCTTGCTGTACTACTCATTTTATGACTATTGTTAGAAAGCTGTATAAGTTCTGGTAATACACGAATTTCTACAAAAAAAACTTACAAGTGTATTCGAATAATAATTCGTAATTTAATATTAGTATTTTTATTATTGTACTCATTGCTTATGCTGAAAAATGGAATAAGAGTTATTTATTCCTTATTTGCGTTGCTTCAATCCGATCATAAATTATATTTAAATTTATTCTCGAAAAATATTCTTGAAATAATAAAATATGATTTATCTTTATTTTATTGAAAATAATACGTGTTTATAAAACAGAATATAATTCCATAAAAGATAGTAAATATTGATAAATATCTAACAACTAATAATAATGATTTGCACTTCATGCATTAAATATATTAAATATTCATTTTAATATAAAATTTATATATATAAAATATTTCAAACATGTATATTTACATAATTTTAACGTGTAAATAATTTAGTAATATCACCAAATATGTACAGCTAGGTCCTAGCCTGAAATTCATTACTAAGGCACACTATGATTAATACCATCGGAAAATCCAAATTTAAGATTATATGTAGCTTCAGGTCACTGTTTGTTACCTAATATATGTTTACTCATCTCTTACCGTATAATTAACTTGCACACATACAAAAGGAGTATCCATATTCAATGGTCTCCGTGCGTTATGTCATGTTGACGTTTCGACAGGTAAATGTTTTTGTTAATTATGTATGTGTATGCATATTCCATAATAACTTGGGTTGGGGATATAATTGTGGTTTTCGTGATAACACAGATCGATTTACTCAAATAATACGATGGCAATACAGTAGAACTCTAATTGTTGTTGATAGGAATTCGGATAATCGAAAATCCGGATAATGTTGTGTATTTATTAAAAATAATAAATACATACATAGATATCAATGAAAATAATGATTATTAAAAAATTGAAACTACCTTTTGTATGTACATATATATTTCCTTAGATTACATTACACACATGAACTGAACCTCATCATTAATCGCGCAAAAATTCAAAAAGTAGGTATGAATATTGGTACGAGGTTAGTAGTCCGGATAAAGAAGAAACCGTATACCTGAGGTCCGGATAAACAAGGTTTTACTGTATATTGATAATTTTTCGATACAAATGGTAATCATCGATTATTATCAACCAAATTTAAATCTCATATTTTTTACGAAACTTCCTATAAGAATTTGAAGCATATTTCATGATCTGTATATGTACCTAAATTAAAAAAGATAGATTTGTGAAACAAAGTCGGGTATGGTATATATAAATATACTATTAAGGCCAACGAATAATATTTTTTTAATTTTAATAAAATTATTCTAAAGAATTTTAAATAATTCAAATTGATGTTGAAATCATGTCAAAGATATAAATTATCAACGTTAATGATTTATTTGTATTGGTAGCACTTTTTACGCTTATAAATTTCAATTGCCTATTTTTTGCAGTATCTTTTGAAAGTTTCGCATCTTGTTTTAAATGTCTATTATGAAATCTTTATGCTGTGATAGAATCATTTTCACTTGCCATGACAGATATATGAGTTTGAAATCCTGCAGTTATGAAACTGCGGGCGATAGTGCTCGTTACATTCAATTATCTAGTATTATAGTCGCACTGACTGCGGGTGTTTTCTTAAGACCTACATTCTCGAAGACTTTTCTCAAATAATGTACTTAGATGATCGAGTTTAACTAATTTAACTGATTTTTCTTGTGTTAAATGGTGTTAATATATTTATTAATTATTTTGTCGATATTCTAACAAAATGGTTTTAACATCATATATAATAACTCGGGTTGACTGAACAAACTTGGGATTTTTTAAATTGTCATCATTTAAATCATTATAATAATTTTGAACATTACTGAATATGTAGAACAAATATAAAGATTTTACTACTATTTAACATATTACACAATTTGTAATTAATTATTCCGTGGCTTAACGGTTAGGCGCACTGCCTCGTGGAGCCCCCGCTCTAGATAACATGATATCATGCAGTAGTTATATTAATTTTTACTTAAAAATATAGATCAAAAATAAGTTTCTAATTGAAAATAGAATAGGCACTGCGGTGTGAAATTGAAATGGAAAATCTCTCACACCATTTTGCCATGAATCGAGTTGGAATCTAATTCAGCTTACAGACCTGTCTTAGGGCATTGTAACTATTATTTATTACTGATTTAGTATTTTTATTTATACTTAGATTGACAACTGTGCTATTCTAGTACATATCTTGATTTCGATGAATAAAATATTTATTTACAATTTTCACTATTTTGTTCCTTTTGCAAGGGCTTTAATCCACATACTTCTTTTCTTATATCGTATTTCGCATTATGTCCAATTAACTTTGGTTTCGTACATTTATCATATTATATTGTGCATTGTTCCAATAAAAAATTTGTTTTACCTTTTAAAACTCCTTCAATCTCAAAATCTCTGTCAACGGTCAAATGATATTATTTCTAAGGTTTTACTCGTTGTCCTATTCGGATAGTTATAAAAATATAGTCTAATGAGAAAAGCACTTGAAAACGCCTAACATATGTTTTTCCGCATCACATTATCATATATCAAGTAGGATATATTTTCAAACAAAATAAATTGAAAATGAATACAATATTTTTCTTAGTAGAAAATTATTGTCGAAAGAGACAATATTACTGAATTAATTATAATAATTGAAATTGAAATTATTGCAACCGTTTAGCGAAAAAAAAATATTACCTTTATAATCTTTCTCGTATGGTTGAAAAGAGTTTGATTTTGAACACATACTCGTATTGTTCAACACTTGATCTAATAATACTTGTCTACTATATGTCTACTACCTATAGACAATTGAAAACGTATTCATAAAATCTATTGAAGTATCATTTTATAAAATTTCGCGACAGAATCCTCGGAAACAATGCAGCCGTTTCACTTACGTTTTTGAATGCACGAGCTTTACTCGGCGCAGTTTGCTCTTGAGAAGACTTCACATTTTTTGCAGAACAAAGATTTTACAGTGGCGCGGTGTTAGAAAAAAGCCATATAAAAGTTTTAAAGGCTTGCAGTGTGTAACACAATATCTATTCGATTCTCTTAAACGAGGAGGTCTCTCGTGTAAAAGCTCGCAAACTTATTCTTTCAGCGACGTAAAGGCTGTTCATGTATGCGTGTGTTTTATTTTTTCTTCGGGTTTTATTATTTTCACTCAAAATGAGAACAAACCACTTTTTAGCGTATGTATATAGTGTTCAATTACTATGGTACAGAGGTTTCACATTAAATAATATTGTTTGAAGTCAATCATAGATTTCATTAAAATAAGAAAAACTCAATTTTTTTCAAAAATATCATTTTACAAAAGATTCATGACTTAAAACTTTTATTATAGAGTAATTTGGTCATTATAAAAATGATAAAATTTATTAAAATATTACCTAAATTTGTACGTATTTCTGTATAGGTGAATATAATAATTATTTATGATTATATGTAATTATTTAAAAAATGCTCATTTCAAAGCACGTGCAAATAATGTGCCACAATTAAAGCAATAATTTGCAGTAATTTGTTCTGGTCTTTATTCGGATTTAAATCTGTCTTTTATCATAATGATAAATCTGTAATTGGTTTTAAAAAAATTCTGTATAAATTGTAGAAAACCTAAATATCGTTATGGGTAAATTGGTATATTTAATGAAACTCATAACGTTGTTATATTCAAAGTACCCATTGTATACATTCAATGATACTTTATTTTCGAATGATTAGACTTTTCTATTGCATATTTAGCATCAACTTTAGCCAACAAATAATATTAAATAATATTGAGACATGTGCAGGTTGAGTTAAAAGTTCACCATTGCGAAAGGTTTTGAACTTTAAGTTCAACTTATTCAACTAATTTCAAGCCTAGACTCTATACTAAATGAATCATTCCAAAATCTTGACGATATATGTGCAGAACGAATGTGGAACCAGAGCACATTTTCCAACTCAAACTTCAAAGTGTATCATGAAACTTTGTAAGAAGTTAGAGAGCGTTTCATACAGTAATTTACCTATTCATATTTTTGATTAAAATATGTGATGTGCACTACTTTTTTTTCATTTTTGTTTTTAACAACATATTACAATATCCTCTAAATTAATTGGCTTTAACTCGTTCAGCCACACATATACACCAACACTTAGAGAAAATATTATCGTAAATTTTAATTTATCAACAGTTATCACTCCAATGTGTGATTCACCAATTTTGTTCATTTCTCCTAGATATGGTAATGCTAAAGGCCTAGAATATTGTCTTTTAGAATAATAAATACACATATGAAATTATTATCCTAAATTTTATCAACAGTTGTCACTCCAATGAGTGATTTACCAATTCTGTTCATTTCTCCTAAGATATGGTAATGCTAATGGCCTGGAATATTGTCTTTTAGAAACGTGACTAGTGAAATTTTTATGATTTTCCGTTTTAAGAAATGTTGAACAATAGTTAGTTTTCTTACTCTGTCTAGAAAATAAATATTAAGATCGTCAAGGTCATATTCCTGATAAACCAAGGAGCAGCAACAAGCTGTCTCAAAAGTTTCTTGGACACACTTTCAATCCGAAATTTAGTAAACAGAAATCGGGAGTATATATAAATATATATATATATATATATATATATATATATATATATATATATATATAGATGTATTATGTGAGACAATATATTTGAAATTTCCGTATTATTTAATCAAAAATTGAAAAAGTAATTGCATTCAGTTAAAGTTTATATGTTTCCATAAATATATTTTTACGAAAATTAATATCTAACTTATTAGACTAAAACTAGAAACTAGTGAATCATCATAAAATGTTGATATACACGTGCAGAACAAATGTGAAATCACCTTTACCCAAGTCGAACTTCAGCGTCTGTCATAAAACTTCGCGAGTTGGGAGCGAGAGAGCCTCATACATATTTGAACTTTGCGTTTATAGTATGGAAATAAGTCATATAGCTAGGTGTGCGTTCCGTCTTTATGGGATATATCGAGTACGTGAGGTAGCAAAAGATGAAATGATACTATTGCCGGAAGCCAAATAGTAATTGATAAAGTTTCGACGGATAAGAATATTTTATATGATCTAATTTTAACCAAATGAGGTCGTCGAGGAATTATTTATAAGTTAAATAAGTTGAAATTAGTTGCAAAGATATGCGTATTTTCAATGTATAAAATAAACTTTGTAAATATAAAATGTAAAGAGGACAACAGGCAGTTTTGTCAGTATAGGGAAGACAGGATACGGTTGTGCCAAGTTACCGTAGTGAGAGTCGTCATAAGAGTTAAACTATATTGATTTTAAGAAAGATTCCAATGTGGAAAGATGCAGTATGTTTGTTTGAATAAGTTTCCATTCATACTTTAAATGATGGACTTATGCTTTTAGGAGCCAAAAGTAAGCTTTTTTGTTCAAATTATTTAATTAATTAATAATTGTTTAGCTCGTTCATAACGATGACGTCTCCAAAAGTGTGCGCTCAGTACGGTTGTGACAAATTTTGTGGGTGAAACAGATATGAAAACAATTAACTTAACTAAGACAAAATGCAATATAGAAAGGAGAAGGAAAATTCAATATAAGAAAAAGAGGTTTTACAAAAATATCTTATTAACTTTGTTTAAAAAAGTATGTTTAAAATAATTATGTTGTGTTGTGTAACATATTTCTGACTATAAAGTCGCTTCTGACAATTATTTTCTTTTTGTAATATTTTAGAATATTTTTCATGTTAATAACTTTTATTGAAATGTCGTTCTCAACTCAACTCAATTTAGCAAATCTTGAAAAATTGTGCATCAACCATCAAACTATTACATAATAATACCAAACTCAAACACATTTTAGTGGAAATGAGATGACTGGTATCATGATGGTAAGATAAACTCAGATGCAATATATTTAATTATTAATTTATTTTCACGCTAATGTACAGTTAATTAAAAATATATTACTATACATTGTATTTAATACCCATTACTTATTACCAAGTTTGATAATGGATTGTTTTATTAATTCATTATCAATGGCAATCGAGAAAATTCTAATAAAATACTCATGCACTGATTCTTATGAGATGTTCCTAATTTTCCAAGAAATTCTCTATGAGATTTTATTTTCCAAGAAATTCTCCATCATACTTTATTCTCACTAATTTTATTTTATGCCGTATATATTATGAAAAACTTCTTCAGAAACAACGAATTAGTATTTGCAACCACATTAATGTGTCACATTCAGATATTCTGTTGAAGTTGAAATAATTGGAAAAACTATTTGCATTTGGTAGCGTAATTTTATTCAGTCAGGTAGCAAAACAAAATTATTTTAAAAATAATGTGTTTGTGCATTGAATTGATTATTCTAATTGCGAAAGTTTTTAATGAGATAGCATTCACTGGACGAATTATAGAATATAATATGAATTCATTAAAAA